>NC_063053.1:4342500-4397500 GCF_018812025.1 Megalobrama amblycephala | reverse complement strand
GTGTGCTTGCGAGTGTGTGTGTGTGTGTGTGTGTAGAGCTGATGTATTAATAAAGCTCACGCGTGGTGGCCGTGTGTCAGCTCGACTCTCTGCGTCCATCAGTTACCCACACTCGGGCAAACAGCGGCCCGTAAATATATGCAAAAACAGCCCTTTCACGCGCTGCTACCGATTTCCGCCTCTTTCACAAATAACATGGCGCTCCACTTTATCTCCCGCACGAGCCACATTTCCACATGATGAGAAAACAATTACGTTTACAGAAGCGGCACACCTTCAGAGCGACAACAACGGCGATGGGAGGCCAGAAAGAAAACAGAAAGGAGAAAAGTTTGCGCATTGATTTATGCACGTTTCGGCTGCGGCTCATGAATCTCGTATGATGCTCTGGAGAGCAGCACTCCACATAATGTTAGCCCATTTAAAGCAGCAGATTTGTGTAGTCTATCAAGGGCTTTCTCACACACTCGCGCTCAGTAGTGAGAAATTGGTTGTTATCGTAGATCACAGATACGGCTCAAACCTCTTATGAAAGATGAATTAATTTCACTAATGCTTTAATGCAGGTTTCTCATGAGGCGGGCAGGCTGGCGATAACCTCGGCTTCATCCCGTGATTTATGCCGTCTTTTAGTAGATGAAACCGCCCGGATTCGCCATCCATCTACCTCCCTAAAGGAATCCTATTAACAGCGACTCCGGGACAAGATGCACCGCTGTTTGGACCGATGTCCGGGACGCTTTTAGCTTCTGCTCGTGTGTTTTTGTGCTGTTAGAGTTTGAGGGATGTGTTATCACACGTCCAGACCCATGCAGGAATAGTCCGTTTGATGTTTGATGAAATTTATTATGGCTAGATCCAGATTACATAATCAGATTCCAAAAGATGGTTTTCGTAATTAGATTAATATTACATTTTAAAATACTCATAATCAGTTACTTTTTTATTTTATTACATGATTACATATTTTTATGTGTCATGTCTTCGTCATATCCAGTGTATTGATTCTGGAAATTTGGACAAAAAATATTTAAAATCTGGAAGACAGTGGCTGTGTGATGTTATTGCTGTTTTCATGTTTATTAATGTTTGTTCATGTAATGCAGGGATCCACAAACGTTTTTGTCAACTGAACCCCTTTGAGCTAAAATATTTACTTTAAGTCCCCTTGAGATTTTAAATTAATATTTCCATAATTTTCAAAACACTTTTTTATTTTATTTTATTTTATTTTATTTTATTTTATTTTATTTTATTTTATTTTATTTTATTTTATTTTATTTTATTTTATTTTATTTTATTTTATTTTTTCATTGTTTTGACTAAATTAATTGTTAACTTTTTATCAACTCACAAACCCCAGTTTGGGAAACCCTAATAATATTTTATTTTATTTTATTTTATTTTATTTTATTTTATTTATTTTTATTTATTTATTTATTTATTTATTTATTTATTTATTTATTCATTCATTCATTCATTCATTCATTCATTCATTCATTCATATTGTTATGACTAAATTAATTATTTATAATAAAACACCAGTTTTTTATTTTTGTATTTTGTTTTATTTTGTGTTTTTTTGTTTTATTTTATGTTTTATTGTTTTTTATTTTGTTTTGTAATCTAATTTAATATTATTTATTTAATTTTTTTCATTGTTATGACTAAATTATTAACTTTTCATCAACTAACAAACCCCATTTTGGAAAACTCTAATATTATTTTATTTTATTTTATTTTATTTTATTATGACTGAATTAATTAGCTTTTCATCAACTCACAAACCCCAGTTTAGAAAACCCTAATAATATTATATTTTATTTTATTTTATTTTATTTTATTTTATTTTATTTTATTTTATTTTATTTTATTTTATTTTTTTTTGCATAGTTAAGACTGAATTAATTATTAACTTTTCATCAACTCACAAACCCCAGTTTAGAAAACCCTAATAATATTTTTATTTTATTTTATTTTATTATGACTGAATTAATTAACTTTTCATCAACTCACAAACCCCAGTTTAGAAAACCCTAATAATATTTTATTTTATTATTTATTTTATTTTATTTTATTTTATTTTATTTTATTTTATTTTATTTTATTTTATTTTATTTTATTTTTTTTTTTATTTTATTTTATTTTATTTTATTTTATTTTATTTTATTTTATTTTATTTTATTTTACATAGTTAGGACTGTATTAATTATTAGCTTTTCATCAACTCACAAACCCCAGTTTTGGAAACCCTGACATAGTGGATTTTTTTAATGCACTACATGTTGTTAATATTGTTCCGAGTATGGGTTACCATACTTCACACGCCACTGTCACTTTCACTTTATATGTGAAAAATGAGTTAGGTCAAAAGTAATCGGAATAGTTTAAATATGTGACCTAAAATGTGTAATAAACAGATTACGCTGCTAACTACAATATTCCTTATGTAATTTGTAGTCAACACACTACATCTTCAAAATAATCTACCCATCACTGTCTATGAGTCATTCGAGGAGTTTCAGATGGCGAACAGTAGTTTCACGTCAGATCTGTTACTATAACGCATGTTTTAACTGGACTGACCAATCAGCTTTCAGGAATCTGCTGCATAAGGCCGTTTTTCTAATGCGGAGCTTCAGTAAATAAAATCAGGACACGCTTCAGTTTCCCGAGCTGCTTCATCAATAAACTGTCAGTCTGTCAAACATCTCAATGACATCACTTACATTTCCTCGTTTGATTGACAGCCCAGTGGTTTTACCAGCAGCCAATCAGAAATAAAGCAGTCCTGAGCCGTTATATGTAGTGTGTGTTTGTACCCTTGACTAATCACTAAACTAAAGATCATTTTTACCTCCTCGTAGCTCGGTGACCCCATCTCCCCTTTAGGGCCCCATCTCGTGAGTTATGGCTTTAAGTGACAATATTAATTTAAAAGCTGAATAAGAGAGAAGCTGTCGAACAACGGTGGAGCTGATGGATTTTGTCACGTTGCTGCCTTCAGTCGATCACTCCTGCTGGTCCCTGTTATTAGTGTAAGAGAAGCTTTCTGATTCATAGAGTCTTTTGCAGGGTGTTTGATTTCAGAACCGTGACAGAAAGTACTTGTTAAACTCTTTTTGTAAGCTTTGTTTTTGCCTGTTCAGGGTCAACATATACAACATATACAGGTGCTGGTCATATAATTAGAATATAATCAAAAAGTTGATTTATTTCACTAATTCCATTCAAAAAGTGAAACTTGTATATTATATTCATTTATTACACACAGACTGATATATTTTGAATGTTTATTTATTTTAATTTTGATGATTATAACTGACAACTAAGGAAAATCCCAAATTCAGTATCTCAGAAAATTAGAATATTACTTAAGACCAATACAAAGAAAGGATTTTTAGAAATCCTGGCCAACTGAAAAATATGAACATGAAAAGTATGAACATGTACAGCACTCAATACTTAGTTGGGGCTCCTTTTGCCTGAATTACTGCAGCAATGCGGCGTGGCATGGAGTCGATCAGTCTGTGGCACTGCTCAGGTGTTATGAGAGCCCAGGTTGCTCTGATAGTGGCCTTCAGCTCTTCTGCATTGTTGGGTCTGGCATATCGCATGTTCCTCTTCACAATACCCCATAGATTTTCTATGGGGTTAAGGTCAGGCGAGTTTGCTGGCCAATTAAGAATAGGTCCTTAAACCAGGTACTGGTAGCTTTAGCACTGTGTGCAGGTGCCAAGTCCTGTTGGAAAATGAAATCTGCATCTCCATAAAGTTGGTCAGCAGCAGGAAGCATGAAATGCTCTAAAACTTCCTGGTATACGGCTGCGTTGACCTTGGACCTCAGAAAACACAGTGGACCAACACCAGCAGATGACATGGCACCCCAAACCATCACTGACTGTGGAAACTTTACACTGGACTTCAAGCAACGTGGATTGTGTGCCTCTCCTCTCTTCTTCCAGACTCTGGGACCCTGATTTCCAAAGGAAATGCAAAATTTACTTTCATCAGAGAACATAACTTTGGACCACTCAGCAGCAGTCCAGTCCTTTTTGTCTTTAGACGCTTCTGACGCTGTCTGTTGTTCAAGAGTGGCTTGACACAAGGAATGCGACAGTTGAAACCCATGTCTTGCATACGTCTGTGCGTAGTGGTTCTTGAAGCACTGACTCCAGCTGCAGTCCACTCTTTGTGAATCTCCCCCACATTTTTGAATGGGTTTTGTTTCACAATCCTCTCCAGGGTGCGGTTATCCCTATTTCTTGTACACTTTTTTTCTTGTTTCACTTCTTTTCCTTCCCTTCGCCTCTCTATTAATGTGCTTGGACACAGAGCTCTGTGAACAGCCAGCCTCTTTTGCAATGACCTTTTGTGTCTTGCCCTCCTTGTGCAAGGTGTCAATGGTCGTCTTTTGGACAACTGTCAAGTCAGCAGTCTTCCCCATGATTGTGTAGCCTACAGAACTAGACTGAGAGACCATTTAAAGGCCTTTGCAGGTGTTTTGAGTTAATTAGCTGATTAGAGTGTGGCACCAGGTGTCTTCAATATTGAACCTTTTCACAATATTCTAATTTTCTGAGATACTGAATTTGGGATTTTCCTTAGTTGTCAGTTATAATCATCAAAATGAAAAGAAATAAACATTTGAAATATATCAGTCTGTGTGTAATGAATGAATATAATATACAAGTTTCACTTTTTGAATGGAATTAGTGAAATAAATCAACTTTTTGATGATATTCTAATTATATGACCAGCACCTGTACAACCATTTGCACTGTCACTGGATTTAAAGTGAGCTCAGATCTCATTTAGGTCAACAAAGACAAAAGGTTTTAGTTTTTATTTTATTTTATTTTATTTTATTTTATTTTATTTTATTTTATTTTATTTTATTTTATTTTATTTTATTTTATTTTATTTTATTTTATTTTATTTTATTTCATTTTGTATTTTTTATTCTTTTTTTTATTTTATTTTTTATTTATTTTATATATTTTTTTAATTGTTTTTTTATCTATTTCATTGTACTATAATATTATTATATAATTATATTTTTTATTTCATTGGATTTTTTTTATTTATTATTATTTTATCAGATTTTTAACCTGAACTTATTTAAAATTTTTATTTTGGCTAATTGTATATCTTATCTTATCTTATCTTATCTTATAAATATAATATAATATAATATGATTTAATATGATTTTTATATATATATATATTTATAGATAGATAGATAGATAGATAGATAGATAGATAATTTTGAATATTATTATGCTATTGTAATATATTTCGGTTGTATTTTGTTTACTTTGACATTACATACAAGAGTGAGTCCAGTTAAACCTTAAATTAAAAAGTATTTCTTTTAATGCATGAATAATTTGAGCCACAAAAGTGATCGGCAGCACAAGTGAACCAGAGCTGACTCCTGAGCTGATCTCAGTTCAGTTTGGTTGGTTGATCTGTAAGCTTCCACATGCTGGTCATGAAATGAATGGTGTGAGTTTGTCAGTGTCCAGGATTTGAGCCGTTTTCACCCATAGTTCACTGCTTTGGTCCAGTGTGAAAGCACCATAGGAACATGTTGTCCTTCACCCGGCAGCTGCAGTGGATGATGTCTTATTTAATCTGAGCCGGATGATAGAACAGAGACAGATGGGGGGTTTCTGTGCTGGTCTTCATCAATCACCGCTCGTGTTTATTAGTTATTACTCAGGCTGCGTTTGTGTCTGTGCGGCTCTATGGGAGCGTGTGGCACGTGGACCCAGCTGCGGCTGTTATTTATGAGACGGTGCAGATCTCTCAAGCACAGTGGCAGAAAGGTCAGCGGATAAGAGCGTTCTGGAGAAGCGACCCGATCCGCCCGCACCGGCCCGTGACATGTCTGACTTTTGATAGAGGGTGAATCGCCCAATGGACGCCAGAGATGAGATTATGTGCTGCTCCCGTAGACCTCACGCTCCACGTTCACGTGGTTTGCTGTCTCTCGGGTGCGTTCGTACACTGGTCACAGTGACCCGCCGCTGGTGTCCGTTCATCACTGTCGCCTCCTGCACGCCGTGACCTTTCTAGTGTACATCGGCAGTGACCCGTCCATATTTTTGTCCATATTTAAAGGAATAGTTATTTATTTATTTATTTTTAATTCATTTTATTTGATCTAATTTAATCTTATTTTATTGGGTTATTGTTTTCAGATATTTTATTTTATTTTGTTTTATTTTATTTTATTTTATTAATTTTATTTTATTTGCCCTTATTTTATTTATTATTATTTTTATTTTATAAACTTTATTTTATTTATTTTTATGTATTTTTTATTTTATTATTTTATTTGACTTAATTAGCTCTTATTTTATTTTTTTCATTTTTATTTTATAATCTTATTTTATTTTATAATCTTATTTTATTTCATTTTATTATTTTATTTGACTTAATTAGCTCTTATTTTATTTGCAATTACTATTTGCCAATATTGTTTTTTTTGTCTTTATATTTTATTTTATTTTATTTTATTTTATTTTAAAATATAACTTATTTTCTTTGGTTATTGTTTTTCTGTCCATATTTAAAAGAATTGTTCATTTTATTATTTATTTATTTATTTTTTAACCTAATTTATGCATATATTGTGTTTTCTGTCCAAGCACTTGAATAATCACATGTGTGTATGTTTGTAGTGTATTTGTAGAGTGCTGTTATCTGACCCGCTGTAAGAAATGAAAATGATTTTCTCTTGAGAAAATGTCTGTTATTGACATCATACGCTCGGCCTCGCTGTAGCTTACAGATTAATTCAAGTATGCAAATGCAATTGAATTTGATACAGTTAATCTTGTCCTAATGCCGGCTGAAAGATGTGAGGAGCAATCAAATCTCTCTCAGGCCTTTAATTTGCATCAGAGTTTTTAAATAAAATTAGTCAATTTGTAATTATGTGACCCGGCCGGTAATTAGTTTATTCATCGCTGCAGTTAACTCCCCATTACACATCTCAGAGAGAGAGAGAGAGAGAGAGAGAGAGGGAGGAGGATATTTATTTATTTTTCTCTGCATTGGTAATAAGGACACTCGCAGCATCAATTTGTCTCTCATTTAATAAGGTTCAGAGTCATGTGAGTGAGATCAGCCTCCTGATTGGTCCATTTACTGCAGGATCTGCTGCAGATCTGCAGGACACATCAGAACAGAGCAGAGTTACTATATCTCAATCAACCTTTCATGAGAAATCAAAGATTTCTTGAACTTTTGATCTTGTGTTTGAATTCAGAACAGTGACCGAAAGTACTTGCTGAACTCTTTGTTTAATAGCTTTGGTTTTTCTCTTCCTGCAGTGCAAGTGGTCCAGAAAAGGCTTCATCAGAACCCGATGGGCCCTGGGTGACTGGTGAGTTCCTCCTTCACGTCCTAGTCCTCCTAAACCAGCTGAATCTGGTTTTACAGAGAGAGTGATGCTTATATCTGAGCCTGAAGGCTTCCCTTCTGACCATAAACTATTACTAACCCTTTAAAACACTGTATTCATAATTATATAATGTGATGACTGAGCCAAATGTGCATGTGCAAAGCCAAAACCAAGTGGTTTAAATGAGCGCTTCAACAAAACACACACACACACACACACAAAAAAAAAATGAAAATGTCAATATAAACACTTTGAAGAAATGTTTTTTTTTTAAATATAAATTTAAAATAAAATAAATAAAAAAATCAAAATAAAACACAAAATATGATAATTCAAATAAAATAAATCATTTAAAATAAAAGCAATAAAAATAAAACACTTTTTAATAATTTTTTTAAATAAATATAATAATTTAAAATAGAGAATTAAAATAAAGCACTTACTAAAATGTGTTTTTTAATGAATACAAATAATTTAAACAATTAAAAAAGACTAAAATTATTTTTTTATTTAAATAATTCAAATAAAATATAAAATAAAAGAAGTCAAAATAAAGCACTTACTAAGCATATAAAATCTTTTTTATTAAAATATAATAATTTACAATTGAAACAAATAAAGCAATTACTAAAAAGAATGATTTTTTTTTAATGAATTAAAATAATTTAAAATAAAAACACTAAAAATAAGTCAATAAAAATGATTTTTTTGGTATTTTTTAAATAAATTAAATTCAAATAAAATTAAATAAATAATTTAAAATAGAATCAGTCAAAACAAAACAGTTTAAATGTTTTATTAGTTCACCGATGTGACCATTACGTGACATTAGAAAACTGTGAACGTGAATGTGTTGTTAAATTATTGAAATATTCATTTTAAATCTCGCAGGGATTTCAAGTACATATTAGCTCAAAGGGGTCTGGATGACAAAAAAAAAGAAAAGAAACGTTTTGGAATCCCGTAAATACACTATAATTATTAAAACCATTAATTATTTAAAGCCATAGTTTTTTGTTCTGTTCAACTTTAAAGAGTTAATTCTGTATGAAAATGTGCAGTATGACTGCTTTCATAATTTATAATGCTTGAGGCTGCATAGAAAGTGTTGTTCAGATCTTCATCAGGCAGTGATGCTCAAAACGTTTACTGCTGTCTCTGGCTTGAGTTTGTTCGAAGCGCCTCATTAACACACCTCAGGTTACTGCAGGAGAACTGGACCTGTAAGAAGCCACCGTGAGTCACTTCAGATAAAACTTTCTGCTAAATGACTAACCGTTCTTCTATTCGGACCGATGTTTTTTTTTTTTTTTTTTCCTGCGAACTACAGCTGCAGGAGTTTCTACGGTCTGAACCGCAGGATTAGATTAAAGCTAATCACGTTAGCCAAGCAGTTCCATATGACAGATGACACAAAACATTACATGCAATTGAACCTGTGCGGAATGAATCAAAGGTTCCCTCCGCAGGGAATCGGACAGAGAGAGAGAGGCTAATTTAATAGAAGGATGACACGAGAACAAGAGCGCTCGAGGCTAGACCGAGGGCCTGAAGGAGGGATGACACGAGAAGAAGGTAATGAAAAGGTGACGGAGGTGTAACAGGCTTAGTCACGCTGGGATTGTATCACTTTTAAACGGGTTACTGCTCTCAGTGGCAGCTACTAACTCAGATGGCCTGCTCCAATTCATTAGCTGTTCATTTCAGTGGTTTCAGTGATTATTGAACTAAGGAACGGATAGACATGAACATGCTTCATTTACATGTTAATCAGTGAGCAGATTCAGGTTTGTGGGCACTTTCTGTGAAGCCTGTGTGTATAATACATTATGAAGGTATTCCTTTATGTCAATCTTTAATGAAAGATGTAATAAAAAATCTAATATTCTTTTGAAATAAAACAAAATAAATAAATAAAAACAACTAAATAACAATCAAAATTAAAATAACTGAAAATAAAAACAATCAAATAAATGCTTATTTAAAATGCTTACTAAAATATGATTTTAAAAGCAATCTAAATAAATTGCTTACTAAAAATTAGGGTGTGACGAGACGAGACTCGAGATTGAACGAGACAAGATTTTCACACACTATTTTTAATAAATCCTCAATGGCGAAATACATGACTAGAAAAAATATTCTGCAGGTGCATTTGAAATGTTTTAACTAATCATCTTGTAATGAATGTCATTTCATTTCTACTTTCTGAGTATGAATTATCATATGCAGTAAAAGACAACAATACTAAAGCACTGTAAAAGGTTTTGCCACAAACTCAACTGACTGACTTCTCTTCTGTATGATTTCAGTCTCTTCAGATCTTACTGTACATGATTTATGAGCTTCTACAACTTTTGACCTCCTAACTGAACTCCTTTCCACAAACTGATCATAGAAATACAAACAGTATGAATAAAAATGGTAACACTTTACAATAAGGTCTCATTTATTAACATTAATGTATTAACCAACATCAACTAACAATGAGCAATATATTTGCTACAGTATTTATTAATCTAACATGTTAATGTTAGTTAATAAAAATAGTCATTCATTGTTAGTTCATGATAGTTCACAGTGCATTAACTAATGTTAACAAATGAAACCTTATTGTTTGTGCTTAATAAGATTAAGAGAAAACTGTTATTCATTTTTATGGTAACACTTTACAATAAGTGCAACCATAATCGCACTCTCTCAATATTCAAAGTGCAAATAAGACCAATTTTTTCTTTGACACAGAGCTAAGAGATGGTTACAACTACACTGCCCAGCCTAAGATAGCTTTCATATTGAGAGATATTTCATTCATCAGGGAGCCGCTTTCAAAATGCGGGGTATTGCAATCGCGTTTGAATGTGCGCGTTTACTTTCACTTTCACGATCGTGCGTAACTCTGTGAATATGGAGCGGCGGCGACCGTTATCCAACTGAATTAAATGTTTTTTATTTCAATAGAAAGCAAAACGACAGTGGAGGCATAATGTAAACGTAGCGGTGGCATATTCTTTCCTAATCATCCTAACACTCTGTCATGGCAACATCACAAGACTACTTTTTGCCTCGATGAGAAATCTCGTCACATTTTAGTCACACCCCTAAAAATATAAAAAAAAATTTAATTAAAATAAAATAATGTATAATAAAAATGATCAAAATAAAACACAAAATAGAATAAAATAATGTAAAATAAAAAATCATATAAAGACAATAAAAAACCACTTACTAAATATAAAAATAATACATTAAATTTAATAAATTAAAGTAAAATAAATAATTCAAAATAAAATATGCAAAATAAAATGCTTAATAAAAAGTAGATATTTTAAATAAATTAAAATATAATAATTTAAAATAAAAACATTTAAAACATTTCCAAAAATTACAAAAATATTTTTTTAGAATAAAAATAAAAATAAATTATTGAAAAAAATAAAATAAAAATAAATGATTGAAAATAAAAACAAAATCAAAATAAAAGGCTTACTACAAATATGATTTTTTAAATTAAAATAAAATAATGTAATAAATAAAACAAAATAGAATAAAATGATTGAAAATTAAAACAATCAAAATTAAACACTAAAAAAATGAATCAAATTAATAAAAATAACTTAAAATAAAATAAAAGTAAAACAAATAATTGAAAATAAAAACAGTAAAAATAAAAATAAATAAATAAATACATAAACAAATAAAAACAATCAAAATAATACACTTACTAAAAATATTATTTTTTTAAAAGTAAAGCAAAATAAATTAAAATAAAATAAATAATAAAAAAAATTCACAAAACACTTACTAAAAAGTGCATACTACATGTCACGTCCATGTCATCTGTTAACCAACATCATGGAATTGTGAATGTGCTGTTAAAGGTTGCTCTACTGCTACAGGAACAGAGTTAATGACGTTTACTAAGTTTGTTGGTTGTGTTAAAGGTTTTCCCCCTCATTCCGTCTCTTTCTCTCTCCTCAGTGCCTTTGACCTGGTGAACATCCACCTGTTCCATGATGCGTCTAATTTGGTGGCGTGGGAAAAGAGTCCCTCGGTCTACTCAGGCACGCGGCAGAAAGCGCTCGGCTTTGTGCTGGACAGGTGAGGAACGTGCGCACGCTTGTGTGTGTGTGTGTGTCATTCTTCTGAAAGCTTGCAGTGAAACGTCCATCCACTTTGAATAAATGCATGAAAACACTCCGCATACGCTATCAAGCAATCGGACGTCTCATGAATTATGTGCCACTTTTATGTCTCAAAGATCATATTTTTCCACTCACGCCTTCGGTTTCTTATCCAATGAGAGGCAGGAGCGGCTCTAATGGACAGCCCAGCTGAAGTGCTTTAGGAACACAGGTTTTATTACGCCATCATTTACTGTGATTTACCACCATAATGAAGTTTAAAAAGGACCTTTCTTGTTGCTTACATTGAGGATTTTAACTGTATTTTAGCTCTTTTGTCACCTTGGGCTTGATTTATAGGGTCCTATGATTTCCTTGATATGGAAAACATGGATGGAATCAAGTCATAAAAACGGATTGTCATGGAATTTGGCAAAATTTTTAATGAAAGTAGGGCTGTAAATATAGACTGCTACTGCAAATGCCATTTTTGTTAAACTTTTAATAATTTTTTTAAAATAGTTTCACAATGTCAATTAATTAGACATACTTTTTGATTACTAAAATTTAATTTGAGCATTAAAATGGAATTCCGAAAAATGTAAATGGGAAAAAAAAGTGAATTTGGCAAAAAATAAAGTAGATTTATATTCATCTCATAAATACTTAATCCAAGCACTTGTTTTCCTCTGATAAAATAATATTCTCCAAGTCTCGTCTTCCCAGATATGTCTTGTATTAAATAGCCATTTTTGTTAAACTTTTTTTTTTTTTTTTTATGTTTTTTGTTAAGTTGTATTATCCGGAATTATATTCATAAAAGGTGTGATGGGTAATTTGAGCATTTTTGTTAAAATGGAAAAAAATAAAACTGATTAGTATTCTTCTCATAAATACTTTAATAAGTACTTTAATAAGTAAAAATAAAATCCTCTTGTGTTAAAGCTGGGATGTGTAATGATAGCAAAGTTTTCCTTGCGGTTATAAGAGGAGGAATCCCTCCACTCCGGGCGCCCTGAAAGTTGAACGTTGAGGTGTGTTTGGACACGGCCGCTGTGAACGTCTGAATTCAGATCCGGACCGCCGGCGCGAGGACGCCCCCTCGAGTGGGAAACACCTTCCCCCAAACCAGTGAATAATGCTAGGCTCTTTTCAGTGCCGCCACTAACCTTTTGGCAGCCACCAGTAAAGTCTATTCTCCTGTTGTGATCGGGGAGGACAATGTGGCTGAACAGCCTTTTGAATTGAGCCGCTACCTCCAACAGTGTCGCCATTCAGCGCTCGGTTGGGAACCGACTTTCAGGCCCATTGTCCGTGGCGCTGTAACTTCTACCCCAGAGAGAAAGTCGAACCTCCCCCTACACTCAAACTCTTCCAGTTTCTCTTTCCCTCATGCATTCATCTCGTTTTTAACCTTTTCCCCAGGTGGAGCTAATGATGCGGTTACGGCTCTGTATCTCTGTTTGCATTAACAGCTGAGCGCCGCTTATCTGTTGAGCGTTTCCAGAACAAAACTGAAGCGCTCTCTTCATTCTGTGTGGTCACTGTTTGATATGCAGAACTGTGCATGTGCAGCTGACAAAAATATGTTCTAAGAATGCATTACGTTATTTCTGAATGTTGTTTAAAAACGTCCAAATGTTTTAAAAATGTTTTTTCTGGGTTATTCAAACTTTATGGGCACATTCCATTTCATTTTTCAAATATGTGAATGTTACTTTTGAATATTCTCTGAACATTCCGAAACAAGTAGTAACATTTAAAAATGTTACATTTCAGAGAATATGTTCCAGATGTTACAATGTAAAATTTCAGAGAAAACGTTCCAGATGTTACAATGTCACATTTCAGAGAAAATGCTCCAGATGTTACAATGTTACATTTCAGAGAAAATGCTCTAGATGTTACGTTACATTTCAGAGAAAACATTCCGGATGTTACAATGTAAAATTTCAGAGAAAATGCTCCAGATGTTACGTTACATTTCAGAGAAAACATTCCGGATGTTACAATGTTACATCTGAGAGAAAACGTTCCAGATGTTACAATGTTACATTTCAGAGAAAACTCTCTAGATGTTACGTTACATTTCTGAGAAAACGTTCCGGATGTTACAATGTTACATTTCAGAGAAAATGCTCCAGATGTTACAATGTTAAATTTCAGAGAAAACGCTCCAGATGTTATAATGTTACATTTCAAAGAAAACACTCTAGGTGGTACAATGTTACATTTTAAAGAAAACATTCCAGATGTTATAATGTTACATTTTAGAGAAAACATTCCAGATGTTATAATGTTACATTACAGAGAAAACGTTCCAGATGTCACAAGGTTACATTTCAGAGAAAATGTTTTTGTGCTAACACATTGACAACATTATTAAAGACCAAATAACTTTGAACGAACGTTCTGTTATTGAAGATAACGTTGCCAGAACGTTCTGAGAATATTCCCTGTTAGCCGGGAAAGCATTCGGTTTCAAAAACATTTAATAATTGGAGCCAAACGGGCATGTGTTTGCGCTATAAAGGAGCATATTTGTCTGGTTTTGACGCAACACAGATCAGTTCCTGGTGTCTTTTGTGTGTTCAGATATGTTCCCATTTGCTCTTCCTTTCAGAAGATGTGCTCAGGTTCAGGGCACAGCGGTTTTACATCACAACTGTGAAATCTGGGCTAAAAGAGCCCCTTTGTGCCTGGCTTTTATTTTCACACAAATATAGTCCATTGTCAGGCCGCTGAAGTTAATTTGATCAACATTGGAGACATTTAACTTTTCTGTTCAGTCAAAAGGCTTGTTTCATGCTCATTTTTGGCCCATTGAAAAGCCGTGATTGGCAGAAAAATAATGTTGCCGTTAACAATTCAGGGCAATTAGTTTCCCAGGGGGAAGCGCCGGGCCGCTCTGGCCGCCACACAACTATTCTTTGTCACTTTATGGATGGTCATCAGTCAACTGTCAGGCCGACTCAAAGAGCCTCCCAGCTAAATGTTTCCCTTTTGGCTTTTCCCAGAACAACAGGCTGAAAGGGAAAGAGAGCGAGTGAGAGCTTGTGTGTGTGTGGAGAGAAAGAGAGAGAGAGAACCAAATGTGTCAATAAGTGGAAAGTTTTTAACAGGGAAATACAAAACAAAAAGTTCCCCATTTGTTTTTCCACCATGCTTGCTTTCTAGTGAAAAAGAAAGCAAGTGTTACAAACCGATATGACTTTTAAATTGCCAATATCGATATCTAGATATCTATCTTTACTCAGGATTACTGAAAATAAGTTATTCATTTATTTATTTACACTTTATTTATTTTAAATGTACTTTTTTTTTGCTAAACCTCAACAAAATAGTATAATAATTATAATAAATGTAATACTTTATATTAATAATTATTTATTCCATTCACAAATCTATTGGTAGATTTTGAGATTGACACTCCTGTTAATTGTTTTATCATCTAAGGAATAATGCAATTTACATTTACTTATTTTGCTGACGCTTTTATGGCACTTTAAATCATTTTTTAAAATATTTTTTTATTAAATGCAAGAAAAAAACACAAACTATTTACATGTATAATGAGACATTCAGATAAGTAACAACCAATTACATCAAATAATAGTAATGATTCTATATATAAATCAGTGTTGCATTTCCTTTGCATAGATTTAAACCCGTGACCTTTGCATCACTATGTTACAGTGATGATACTGTACAGTTAATATAGTTGAATATGTTTCTCTTGATGTAAACATAGTTTGAGTAGTCATATTGTATCTGTGGTCATGTGGTGTGATATAGATGCTGCGGTGTGTAAAGTTCACGAGCTGAGCTGAAGGATCCTGCAGATATAGATGCTGGACGGGGATGTGTGGCAGTGATTTGTGGTGTTTTTGTGTCTGTCGCTGGGCTGCTGATGTGTGTTAGTGTGCCGCTTGTGAATGGAGGTATTAGTGTCGATCAGCATTGACTTTGTTAGCTGCCTTCTCACCCTGGGAGGCCCAGAGGTCAAAGGTTAATCAGTCAGCCAGGCCCCTTCACACCCTACACTCATACACACAGCGCTCTACAGCCGCCAACACACTACGAGCACGACCCTCCACACACACACACACACACACACACACACACACACACACACACACACACACACACACACACACACACACACTCACATTCAGCCTCAGTATTATCTCGGTCTCACAGTTAAACGCTGTCTGAAGCCATAAACGCATTGATACACACCCAGAGCAGTGAGATTCATTTCCTAATGACCCTCCATTCATGTCATTCACAACGTTCACATGCATTTACGTCAGATCCTAGGTCCAAGTTATCTTTAGCTAAAACTAAAACCATAAACAAATGTTTATTGTAATATTTTTTATACATTTATATAAATAATAGAGGGTATGCATTGACGTCAGTTTCCCATTGGGACACGCCCACCTCAGCTGGACTGAGTGGCAAAACATCCTGCAACATGACTGGATTTAATAGGGGAAACTGTGAAAACTGGAGTAAACCAAATTATTATTTTCTTAAATTAAAGGCAGTTGGACTCGACATTGATCCTCACAACTCACCAAAGATCCAGCGGTCCGTGAACATTGACGTGGTTAGGAATCATGATTCAACGCCGGGGAAATATAAAGCAAAGCCTGTGACGCTTTATATGCTAGACAACCCTATAAACACAATATAGGTAGATTTAAATCCAGATGATCACTTATATCTTTGTTATATATCAACATATCACCCAAAACAAAACTTGTTAAAGCACTAAGGCATTATAGACAGAACATTATGAATTTCTGTAAAGCTGCTTGGAAATAATACATTTGATTTGACACTTGGTCGAACTCCAAGATGGGATAAATGTGACAAGGAGATCAATGGATATTCATGTTTTTTAATATATTTTGTAGAAACTTTTATCTGGATAAATGTAAGCTCCATCCATCCATCCATCCATCCATACTTAACAGAATATAAGATGGTAATATTTAATAGACAAGTCGTCAATACAATATATGACCGAGGGTATGATTTTTTCCCCCCGAAATTCAATATATCTGCCTGTTCTGACACAAAACGGTAACTGCAAATCCATGTTTCTCTTCCTGGAGTCCAGTTGTTTTGCAGTGATCAATGTTCTTGTCTTTCCTGTAGCTTTCAGCAGTCTGTATAAAGATAGCTCCAGTTCCTTGTTGAATCTGTTTATAGTCAGTCGCACAACTCTTTTCCATTTTAAATGCGTATTTTGTGTTTTTTTACTACATTCACGCCGAACACCAACGCTGTCAGTCAGTGGGTGTTACCGCAGTGACTCTGCCTACTGTGACATCATGTGCATACCCTCTATATAGATATTTAAATGAATGTTTATTTTTATTTATTTATTTTGTATTATTTATTTCTTATTTTATACAAGATAAGATATATTTTTTTATTTATTTGTTTTTATTTATAATATATGTATATATAAGGTATATTTTGTGCAAAATAGAGATTTTAAAAAGTTTGGGTTTTTTTTTTTTGTTAAAAAGTGATTTTCACATTTTTGATATCATTTCAGCATATCCCATAACCCCTCATTGACAACACACACATTCACACACACACCCACACACATACACCTGACAGCTCCGAGGGAATGTTGTGAACTGCAGCAGTCAGAGGGTGGTCACCTCTGAAGGTCAAAGGTCAGTCCTGAGGCCTCCGGTGGTCCATTGACCCGGCCGTCAGTGAGCACATTCCCCGGAATACCAACATTCTCCCTGGATTCTCCTCCAGTGTGGGACAATAGCTGCATTAGTGCCGTCCAGCTCTTTGTGAGCGTGACTGGTGTCTCCACAGCACCGCTCAATGAACCGCTTCACACACAGGTGTCTCCAGAAACCAGTCACATGCTTCTACCACCAAACTTTTGAACATAGTTTTCTGGACATAAAGTAACATGGCTTAGATATTAAACATTATTATTATAGACATTACTGCATTTTTTTTTTTTTTCACAACTCTTTCATGGTAACATTTTTTTTGTGTGTGTGTGTGATTTACAAAAGTAAAAAATGTACTTTAAATAATAATAATAATAATAATAATAATATTAATATTAATAATAATAAATAATAAATATTAAAAATATACATATCATTGCAGATGTACATATCATTTTATATATATATATATATATATATATATATATATATATATATATATATATATATATATATATATATATATATGTGTATTTCAAATAAAAATAAATTAAATATATATATATATATATATATATATATATATATATATATATATATATACTTTGTATTTTTAAAAAAATATAAACATTATATTCAATAATAAATGTCATAAAAATAAATACAAATATACAAATATACATTTCACTACAGAAACAAACTATATCATAAGTTTTTACAAAATTAATAATAATAGATGAGATGAATAATAAATAATAAATGTAATAAATAAATTAATAAATAATTATTTACATTATTGATTGGAATTATGGTTGCTAGGGTGTTGCTAGGGTGTTCTGGATGGTTGCTAGGTGGTTTCTTCCTGTCTGGTGTGTAAGGTTCCAGCACCCTCAAGTCTGATCTTAGTTTTTTGCCACATATAAAACTGTGATATTCATTTCCCAGTAGGTCCCATAAAATGTGGATATGGTAACTCTGTTGAGTATAGTGTGTTAGTTCTGTTACAGTGTGTCTGAATGTGTCACGGACCCCCCACCTGACGGCCCATTCACGGCCGCAGCGCTGTGTCTAATGTGTGACTCTGTGGGGCCCCCAGGGGCCGGGCTAAAAGTCAGGGCCTCGGCATGGCGGGTCAGCGTGAGAGCTTTAGGAAATGAGCGTGTAAACAGAGCGTTACCTTCTGACCCGCTGCTCATGACTTGGGTCTGAGGACAAAACCCGGCGGGCCATCGCATTAGACATGCCTATTACTGAGATAAAGCCGCCCGCAGACAGACAGAGAGAGACGGAAAACGCTTTACTAGAGCTCAAAATGCTCTCGTTTCAGACACACTTTATGCACATTGCTGTCTCTCGTTTCACACACAGGTGTCTCCAACAACCAGTCACATGCTTTTACCATGGTATTTTTGAACATTGTTTTCCAGACCTGAAGTAACATAGTTTAAATATGTACTACTGTAGTTTTTGGACTATGGAGTTTTATACACATTTACCCCTAATAAATAAATAAATAAATATATATATATATATATATATATAGTAATAATAAATATATCAATTAAAATTTATTTAGAATTATTTATACAAATTGTTTAATAAATATTAAATAGAAATAAATAATAATAAAAATATGAATTTCATTGCAAAGATGTATATTATCTTGTATATACATTTTACATGATTTAAAATATAATTTAAATAATAATAAATTAAATAAAAATAAATATAATTATTTAAATATGTATATTTATATGGAAGTATATAAATATTATTATAATACATATTAAATATAAATAATAAAAATATACAATTGACTACAGACAAAAAGTATCTTTTATATATTTTTTACAAAATTAAAAGTGTAATTTAAATTAATATTAATTAATTAAATAATAATTATAAATATTTCATTTTATATTTTTTTTAATTATATAAATATTATATTTAAAGGGGACATAACACACAAAGTTTATGACAATCTCATGTTAATCTTGAGTACCTATAGAGTAGTATTGCATCCTTCATATCTCCGAAGAGCCTTTAGTTTTATCATATTTATAAAAGACAGATATGCTGTACCACTTCTTTATGAAAACAGTCGAGCTCCTGGAGGCATGTCATGGGCGGAGCTAAAGAGTTGTGAGCAATCCATCATCGCATTATCCCTGGATAACTTTTGATTCATTATACGTTTGTGTTGTTTACATTATATACACTTACGCGCAGATTGCCAACAGAACACAGACATTTGATGCAGTTTTATATCACCTGTGGTTCCGACTCCTGACTGGGATCTTTTATTGCTGAGACTGCTCCATCTTTCAGTTTAAAATGATCTGCAAATCCAGCATTGAACTGGGCCTTAATTATAAAATTCATCATTATAAAACATTCATCACCGAAAAGCTGGGAACAAACAAACACATGTGCACAACTGTTGCTGCCCCAGAAAAACAAACTGCATCCACTGTTCCCTTAATGCCTGGTTCTTTGGGAAGCTGAACAAGGTTATCTTTCCCTCACAACCAAAAAGACACTGCTTTGGTGACATTGTTGATTTTGTGGTCTAAAAACAAAATGACAAATCTTTCTTGAGCCTCGAGTCCTGTGCAGCGCTGCCGATGACTTCAGTAACCCGAACAAAGCACATTGATAGGTGTGCTCTTGCTTTTGCTCTGGTTGATGTGTAGATCATACAGTAGAAATGAAAAGCCAGTCATCCTTCAGAATGGTGTACTACAGAAGTTAAAGGTGCCCTAGAATCAATTAGAATTTTTTTAATTTTTCAAAAATTGAATTTATCTTGGCATAGTTGAATAACAAGAGTTCAGTACATGGAAAGACATACGTTGAGTTTCAAACTCCATTGTTTCCTCCTCCTTATATAAATCTAATTTGTTTAAAAGACCTCCGGAAAACAGGCGAATCTAAACATAACACCGACTGTTACGTAACAGTCGGGATCATTAATATGTACGACCCCAATATTTGCATATGCCAGCTCATGTACAAGGCATTAGACAAGGGCAGCCAGTATTAACGTCTGGATCTGTGCACAGCTGAATCATCAGACTAGGTAAGCAAGCAAGAACAATAGCGAAAAATGGCAGATGGAGCAATAATAACTGACATGATCCATGATAACATGATATTTTTAGTGATATTTGTAAATTGTCTTTCTAAATGTTTCATTAGCATGTTGCTAATGTTCTGTTAAATGTGGTTAATGTTACCATCGTTTCTTACTGTATTCACGGAGACAAGAGCCGTCGCTATTTTCATTTTTAAACACTTGCAGTCTGTATAATTCATAAACACAACTTCATTCTTTATAAATCTCCCCAAAAGTGTAGCATTAGCCCGTTAGCCACAGAGCATATAGCCTCAAACTCATTCAGAATCAAATGTAAACATCCAAATAAATACTGTACTCACAGGAATCGATGCATGCATACAACATGAATGACAAACATCTTGTAAAGATCCATTTGAGGGTTATATTAGCTGTGTGAACTTTGTTTATGCACTTTATAACTGCACTTATAGTCGAGAGCTCGGGAGGGCAGGGAGCGAGAGATTTAAAGGGGCCGCAGCCTGAATCGGTGCATAGTTAATGATTCCCCAAAAATTAATAAAAAAAAAAACTATGGGGTATTTTGAGCTGAAACTTCACAGACACATTCAGGGGACACCTTAGACTCATATTACATCTTTTGAAAAGACGTTCTACGGCACCTTTAAAGGTCCCGTTCTTCGTGATCCCATGTTTCAAACTTTAGTTAGTGTGTAATGTTGTTGTTAGAGTATAAATAAAATCTGTAAAATTTTAAAGCTCAAAGTTCAATGCCAAGCGAGATATTTTATTTAACAGAAGTCGCCTACATCGAACGGCCAGTTTGGACTACATCCCTCTACTTCCTTCTTTAATGACGTCACTAAAACAGTTTTTTGACTAACCTCCGCCCACAGGAATACACAAGAGTTGCGTTTGTAGAGTGTGTTTGTCGCCATGTCGTCGAAACGCTGTTATTTTCATCCCGCAGTCCAATCACCGGGTCTGATTCCGGCTCAAATTGATAGGGTAAAATTAAAGACATGTTTACAATAACACTGAGCGCATGCATCTCCACGTTATGGTAAGAGGCGTGACTTTTCCGGGCAAGGAGCGCTAAGAGCTGCTGTCGAATCACAACACAGGAACCGCTGGCACAATCAGAACTCGTTACGTATTTCTGAAGGAGGGACTTCATAGAACAAGGAAGTCATCAGCCCGTTTTTATGACAGTGGAAACAGCGGTATACAGATAAGTAAATTATGTGAAAAATACTGTGTTTTTTTACACGCGAAACATGAACACATGTTATATTGCACACTATAAACACAATCAAAGCTTCAAAAAAACACGAAAAACGGGACCTTTAAAACTGTGAATATCCCAGTCTAGCCTATGGCTGTAGTGACTGGTGGTTGGGAGACGTCATCTTCTGCCTAAAGTGAAGTGACTTGCTGTCTCACAGAGTCTTCTACATCTTGCCCTTGGTGAAGATCTGAAGTTGATAGTTTCTCTTCTGGGAGAAGTGCCCATACAAGGAATTCCACCCTTTATGATGTCATACAGGGCCATACACAAAAAAAACTTTACAAAACTTATACGAACCCTGAAGGAGTGTATTTGGCACAAAAATACAATGTCATATGTCCAACTCGATTTTTGAACTCTGTAAACCTCATGTCGTTCCACACCCGTAAGACCTTCGTTCATCTTCAGAACACAAAATAAGAAACATTGATGAAATCTGAGAGCTCTCTGACTCCTCCATAGACAGCAATTTAATTATCACTTTCAAGGCCCAGAAAGGTAGTAAAGACATCTATATTATCTAGCGTGTTCTGAATGGTTACTGTGTTGTTAGGGTTAGAAATGCTTGTGTGTTGTGACTGTGAGCAGGCCTCGGATAGGACTGAAGAAATCAGATCTCATCATCTCTGTTTTACTCGTTTGAGATCATGTCGAGCTGATCCCGAGAGTTGTGCCGTGAGCTTGAGTGCCAACGAAGCTTCAGAGATGTAAAAGTGTGTGTTTTATGAGCGCGGCCGCAGGCAGAGAGGCTTCTCTTTTACGGGGCCATAAATACATTGTTATTAGGTGTTGGGAGTGAGCTGAGATTTATCCCGGCGATTAGCCGGCCTAGCATCCTCTTTCCATTAATCCACACACATACACTCCAGCTCTAATTCTTCATCACTCTCTCAAGTAAATTATTTGCTATGGGGAGTTAATTATCCCTCGTTTAAGGTGCATTTTTTTAAGCGGCCAGAGAGACGTTGCTGAGACCTCTTGAGTTCTGCACTTCATGAATCGTCCTGTGGGATTTGAGAGTGAGCGCAGCGGAACACGCACTCGAGCAATACGACCTAGAAACATTGTCATTAGTGATTCAGTGTAACGTCACTGCCGATCAGCTGTCAATCATCTGTCACTGTCTCACTCACGCACACTCGTCCACTAGGTGGGGCTGCTGTACAGATCATGTCTGACTCTGTGTGTGTCTCAATCTCTCTGCAGGATCACGGATCAGCGGTTCGAGCGACTGCCGTATTTCGTCTTCGGTGACTTTAACTTCAGGTTGGACTCCAAGCAGGTCATTGAGGTCAGTCAAACACTCACAGTGTCTCACACAAGCATGAAACGGTCTCTCATACTCTGGCCGTGTTCACAACAGCATTCTATCATACTTTTTGAAGTATACCGACGTGTGTGTCCCACTAAATTTGCTAAAACGTGCAACAGAACACACTGCACAACATTTACTTTTAAGAGTTAAAAAGTTTTTATTTCCAAGATAATTGAACATGCATGTGAAGTCATGTGACAGCGCTGTTGATTACTACCATACTGCTCATATTATCTTTGAAGTATACCGCATAGGATACTTGTGTGACCTACTGCATTTGCTGAAATGTGCAACTGAACACACCACTTGAGTACCCTAAAATAAATTGTGTCCCACAATGCATTGTGCTCAGTGTTTTTAACATCACCTTGACTTACAAGTTACAACATTTTGACACAAAATAACATGCCCGTACTGAGGTCATGTGACAACACTGGTTGCATGCTACTATTTGAAACTTTTACTATTGCATTATGTGTTTCACATACTGTCTTTAGAAAATCATTCATCCGTGTTGTTGTTTCACATCTGTAGAAGGTGCATCTTGATTTGTAACACTGTATGAATGAAAATGAAATGACAAGCTGAATTTGAATGCAAACTGGAAAGTTTGGAGTTTGAATCTTTATTTACGATAAAGTATTTTTCTGCACTTAAATGAGATCAGAGTGTTTGCATTTTATTCTAATAATACATTATCTTGCAAAAAAAAAAAACCTTATATATATATATATACATTGATATTGTGATGAAAGTGTTTTGCAGTAATAATGAAATATATTATTTGAATATAAATATAAATAAATATATATTATTTAAAAAATAAAATGTAGATTATAAGATATAGACAATATAGATTATTATTTTAAAATACTTAAAAATTCTAAACACTTCAAAATACCATTTTTTTTTCCAAACTGGAAAGTTTAGAATCTTTGTTTATGATATAGTATTTTTTTGCGCTTAAATGAGATCAGTGTTTGCCATTTTATTTTAATAATACATTATCTTGCCCCCCCTCAAAAAAAAAAATAAAATAAAATAAAAAAAAATATATATATATATATATATATATATAAATTTCATATTGTGACAAGTGTTTTGTGATACTAATAAAATAGATTATTTAAACAAATATTAAAAGTTTTAAAAAATATATATTATTTAAAGACAATGTAGATTATTATTTAAAAATACTTAAAAAAAAATTATAAACACTTCAAAATACTTACATTTAAAAAAAAAAAAAATCCAATTATTCAATCCACAAATATTTAGATCACCTCTCAATAGAATTAAAACAAAAACATGTGAGCAAAATGCAAGTTTTACACTCTTGATCGATATATAGCACCTGCTGCAGTATTTCTATCACTAAAAACAGTGGGACGTTCTACACTTAGAAAGTGCCTTAATGTATAATTAAAGATCTAATTCAGTAAACGCTGTATTGATGATGCATACTATATACAGTTGAGCAGATGAATGCAACCTGCGAAAACACTTAATGAGAAACTGTGCATTGCACTTATATTCTGATTCATCTGCTCGCCTGTATATAGTATGCATCATCAATAAGCTGTGTTTTGAATTTGGTCTTTTAATATCACTGTCTTATCACATTAGTACTCAGTACAAACTTGGTAAAAATGACAGGTGGCCAATGGAGGAAAGCCCTCCTATAAGGGCGTGACGTCACATGAAAACTATGAATTGAGTAATATGTTTCACATACTATCTTTAGATGATAATGAGAGTGTGTTGCGTATCTCATGTCCTCACAGACCCAGCTGAAGGGTCCTCACGCTCTGAGTTGTGTTTTAAAAGGCATCATTAGCACACAATGAGTGTGAGTGTGAGTGAGAGGCCAGAGAAAAGCCTCCTCACATAACAATGCTCGTGGAGGGCCGCTCGGCAAACACAGCTGGGCCCCTGAGGACCCTAATGAGTCGTATATCTGAGGGCCGTAAACCACCTCAGCAGAACCGCGCTGAATCCGCCTGTGTGTGAGACGTGGCTCATTGTTCTCACTCAGGTCCTGTGTGTTGTTGGTTGGGGGTGACAGGAAGGAGGTGCTCGTTGAATTGTTGTGCTGTTGAATTGCTGCTTGAGCTCTAATGATGCAGGACGGGTTTCATCCTGTGTGGTGTGGCTCTGAAAAGAGCCTCGATGATCAGACCTCCGTACCTTCATCATTCAGCACGTCACATGACATAGGACTTTTTCAATAGTTTGATTAGTGTGTATCTGTGCATCAAGTTTTTTTGTATAATCTTTATATGTGTGATATAGTATACAATTTACAATAACTTTTCTATTGTAATATATTTTAAAATGTATTTTTTTCCCGTGATGCTATTTATTGTTTGATCTTCAGCATCATTACGCCATCTATCTATCTATCTATCTATCTATCTATCTATCTATCTATCTATCTATCTATCTATCTATCTATCTATCTATCTATCTATCTATCTATCGTTCGTGCTGTCGTTCGTTCTGTCGTTCGTTCTATCGTTCTATCTATCTATCTATCATTCGTGCTGTCGTTCGTTCTGTTGTTCGTTCTATCGTTCTATCTATCTATCTATCGTTCGTGCTGTCGTTCGTTCTATCGTTCGTTCTATCATTCTATCTATCATTCTATCGTTCCATCGTTCATTCTATCATTCGTTCTATCGTTCGTTCGTTCTATCTATCTGTCGTTCGTTCTATCGTTCGTTCTATCATTCGTTCTATCGTTCTATCTATCGTTCTATCTATCTATCGTTCGTTCTATCTATCTATCGTTCTATCGTTCTATCATTCGTTCTATCTATCTATCTATCTATCTATCTATCTATCTATCTATCGTTCCATTATTCTATGGTTCTATCTATCTATCTATCTATTGTTCCATCATTCTTTGGATCTATCTATCTATCTATCTATCGTTTGTGCTGTCGTTCGTTCTGTCGTTCGTTCTATTGTTCGTTCTATCATTCTATCTATCGTTCTGTCTATCTATCTATCTATCTATCATTCTATCATTCTATCTATCGTTCATTCTATCGTTCGTTCTATCGTTTGTTCGTTCTGTCTATCTATCGTTCTATCTATTGTTCTATCTATTGTTCTATCATTCGTTCTATCGTTCTATCTATCTATCTATCTATCGTTCTATCTATCTATCGTTCGTTCTATCGTTCTATCTATCTATCTATCGTTCTATCGTTCGTTCTATCATTCGTTCTATCATTCGTTCTATCTATCTATCTATCTATCTATCGTTCTATCATTCTATCTATCTATCTTTCGTTCTATCATTCGTTCTATCATTCGTTCTATCATTCTTTCTTTCGTTCTATCATTCTTTCTATCTATCTATCTATCTAGTCAAGTCAAGTCAAATTTATTTATATAGCGCTTTTACAATTGGTAATTGTTTCAAAGCAGCTTTACATATTAGAAGCACAGAAAAAAGGGAAGTGGTTAAAAATAAGCTGTACAAACAAGCGTGGTAATATGTAACATATACAAGATGGTGCTACATTAAGCCAATGTCGGCTGACTCCCAGGGGTGGAAAAAACCCCCTAGGAGAAAAACCCAGCGTGCTAACACTGGGAAAAAAGTCCTAGGAGGGAAAAAACCCCTTGGAAGATATATATAATATATGTAAATGGATATGGAGATCAAAATCTGAATTATACATTTTTATTATAGAGATTAAAAATAGATTATATATAAATATATGTAAGCGGATACGGGGATTAAAAATCTGAATTATAGATGCAGCCAGAACTGGATCTGTAGGCCCATTGTCTCCTGGGCTACGTTGTAGTCAGGTCCAGACACAGGTTCTCCATCTGATCTGGATACGGCCTGGATCCAGCACCCGGCAAACCTCAGGATAAGCAGAGAGACAGATATTAGCGTAGATGCCATTCTTATTCTGATGTACAGGTATATCTAGTGTTATAGGAAATGTTCTCGGTTCCGGCCGACCTAATTATTGCAGCGTAACAATCCTTTAACGGATTTGAAAAATGTTAATGTATTGATAATGTGTTATGTGTATGCAAGAGCAAAGAGATGTGTTTTTAGTCTAGATTTAAACTGACAGAGTGTGTCTGCTTCCCGAACAATGCTAGGAAGATTGTTCCAGAGTTTAGGTGCTAAATAGGAAAAGGATCTGCCGCCTTCAGTTGATTTTGATATTCTGGGTATTATCAACTGGCCTGAATTCTGAGATCGCAATAAACGACTATAAGACTATAATGCATTAAGAGCTCACTTAGGTACTGGGGAGCTAAACCATTTAGAGCTTTATAAGTAAGTAGCAAGATTTTAAAATCTATACGATGTTTAATAGGGAGCCAATGTAATGTTGACAGAACTGGACTAATATGGTCATACTTTCTGGTTCTAGTAAGAACTCTAGCTGCCGCATTTTGGACCAACTGTAGTCTGTTTAAAAGCCGAGCAGAACAACCACCCAGTAGAGCGTTACAATAATCTAGTCTTGAGGTCATGAATGCATGAACCAACTGTTCCGCATTTGTCATTGAGAGCATATGTCGTAATTTAGATATATTTTTTAGATGGAAGAAGGCGGTTTTACAGATACTAGAAACATGACTTTCAAATGAAAGATTGGTATCGAAGAGCACACCCAGGTTCCTAACTGAGGACGAAGGTTTAATGGAGCACCCGTCAAGTGTTAGGGAGTATTCAAGGTTTTTTCGTGAGGAAGTTTTTGGTCCAAAGATTAGGATATCAGTTTTTTCTGAATTTAATAATAAGAAATTTCTTGTCATCCAGTTTTTAATGTCAGCTATGCATTCTGTTAGTTTTGTGAATTTGTAGGTTTCGTCAGGGCGCGAGGAAATATAGAGCTGAGTATCATCAGCGTAGCAGTGAAAACTAACACCATGCTTCCTAATTATCTCTCCTAAGGGCAGCATGTACAGAGTGAAAAGCAACGGTCCTAGTACTGAGCCTTGTGGTACTCCATATTGAACTTGTGAGCGATACGACATCTCTTCATTAACTACTACAGACTGATAACGGTCAGATAAGTACGATTTGAACCATGCCAAAGCAATTCCACTAATGCCAATATAGTTTTCAAGTCTTTTTAAAAGAATGTTGTGATCGATAGTGTCAAAAGCAGCACTGAGATCTAATAACACTAATAGAGAAATACAGCCACGATCGGATGATAAGAGTAGATCATTTGTAACTCTAACGAGAGCAGTCTCAGTACTATGGTATGGTCTAAATCCTGACTGGAAATCCTCACAGATTCCATTTCTTTCTAAAAAGGAGCACAGTTGTGTTGAAACTGCCTTTTCTAGTATCTTTGACAGAAAAGGTAGATTCGAGATTGGCCTGTAATTTACTAAATCTCTCGGATCTAGTTGAGGTTTTTTAATAAGAGGTTTAATAATAGCCTGCTTAAAGGTTTTTGGCACGTATCCTAGTGTTAAGGATGAATTAATTATATCAAGAAGTGGACCTACGACCTCTGGAAGCATTTCTTTCAGTAGTTTAATCGGCATTGGGTCTAACATACATGTCGTTGATTTTGATGATTTGATAAGTTTAGATAATTCTTCCTCTCCTATAGCGGCGAATGATTCTAGTTTTACCTCAGGGACACTACAGTGCACTGTCTGAAGCGAAACTGTGGACGGTTGCATGTTTTTAATTTTCTCTCTAATATTATCAATCTTGCAAGTAAAGAAGTTCATAAAGTCATTACTGCTGTGCTCTATGGAAACGTCAGCAGTTGAATCTCTGTTTCTAGTTAATTTAGCCACTGTGTCAAATAAATACCTAGGATTATGTTTGTTTTCTATTAAGAGATTTGAAAAATAAGTAGATCTAGCATTTCTTATAGCCGTTCTGTACTCAATCATTTTTTCTTTCCACGAAAGGCGAAAAACTTCTAGTTTTGTTTTCTTCCAACTACGTTCAGTTTTTCTAACAGCTCGTTTTAGAGCCCGAGTGTGCTCATCATACCACGGCGTTGGATTAGTTTCCTTAATCTTCTTTAGACGTAAAGGAGCGACTGCATCTAATGTGCTGGAAAAGAGAGAGCCAATAGTTTCTGTTGCAGCATCGAGTTCTTCTAAGTTGTCAGGTATACTAAGGCGATGAAACTGCTCGGGGAGATTATTTATAAAGCAATCTTTAGTGGTAGACGTGATGGTTCTACAATATTTATGGCTGGGTGGTGGTTTTGTAGCCTTGGCTAATTGTATTATACACGACACTAAATAATGATCTGATATATCATCGCTCTGCTGTAGAATTTCAACAGCATCAATATCAATTCCATGCGACAGTATTAGATCTAAGGTATGATTACGACAATGAGTGGGTCCTGACACGTGTTGTCTAACTCCAATAGAGTTTAAAATGTCTGCAAATGCCAATCCAAATGCGTCTTTATTATTATCTACATGGATATTAAAATCACCAACAACAAGGACTTTATCCGCAGCCAGTACTAACTCTGATAGAAAATCAGCAAATTCTTTGATAAAGTCAGTATGGTGTCCTGGTGGCCTGTATACAGTAGCCAGCACAAATGTCAACTTACATAATGTTACATAAAGCACCATCACTTCAAAGGAGTTATATTTGAAATTCTTTTGAATGATTCTGAATATATTACTATAAATTACAGCAACACCTCCCCCTTTGCCTTTCTGTCGAGGATTGTGTCGATAATCATAACCTTGAGGACTAGATTCATTTAAAGTAATGTAATCGTCTGGTTTTAGCCAGGTTTCTGTCAAACACAGCAAGTCTAGTTTATTGTCTGTGATAATTTCATTTACAATAAGTGCTTTTGAAGAAATAGATCTAATATTCAGTAACCCAAGCTTTATCATTTGTTTATCTGATTTATCTGTGATTTTCATTTTTTGAACATCAATTAAATTTTTACCCTTAAAAGGTTTCGGAAGTTTTTTGTATTTACTAGTTCGAGGTACAGACACAGTCTCTATGTGATAATATCTAGGTGAAAGAGTTTCTATGTGCTGTGAATTATTTGAGTTCTGTGACGTGTATCTATCGTTCGTGCTGTCGTTCGTTCTGTCGATCGTTCTATCGTTCGTTCTATCATTCTATCTATCGTTCTGTCTATCTATCTATCTATCTATCATTCTATCATTCTATCTATCGTTCATTCTATCGTTCGTTCTATCGTTTGTTCGTTCTGTCTATCTATCGTTCTATCTATTGTTCTATCATTCGTTCTATCGTTCTATCTATCTATCTATCGTTCTATCTATCGTTCGTTCTATCGTTCTATCTATCTAGCGTTCTATCGTTCGTTCTATCATTCGTTCTATCATTCGTTCTATCTATCTATCTATCTATCGTTCGTTCTATCATTCTATCTATCTATCGTTCTATCTATCGTTCTATCATTCGTTCTATCATTCGTTCTATCATTCTTTCTTTCGTTCTATCATTCTTTCTATCTATCTATCTATCTATCTATCTATCTATTGTTCCATCATTCTTTGGATCTATCTATCTATCGTTTGTGCTGTCGTTCGTTCTGTCGTTCGTTCTGTCGTTCGTTCTATCGTTCGTTCTATCATTCTATCTATCGTTCTGTCTATCTATCTATCTATCTATCTATCTATCTATCTATCTATCTATCATTCTATCATTCTATCTATCGTTCATTCTATCGTTCGTTCTATCGTTTGTTCGTTCTGTCTATCTATCGTTCTATCTATTGTTCTATCTATTGTTCTATCATTCGTTCTATCGTTCTATCTATCGTTCTATCTATCTATCTATCGTTCTATCTATCTATCGTTCGTTCTATCGTTCTATCTATCTATCGTTCTATCGTTCGTTCTATCATTCGTTCTATCATTCGTTCTATCTATCTATCTATCTATCTATCGTTCGTTCTATCATTCTATCTATCTATCTATCTATCGTTCTATCATTCGTTCTATCATTCGTTCTATCATTCTTTCTTTCGTTCTATCATTCTTTCTATCTATCTATCTATCTATCGTTCGTGCTGTCGTTCGTTCTGTCGTTCGTTCTGTCGTTCGTTCTATCGTTCGTTCTATCATTCTATCTATCGTTCTATCTAACTATCTATCTATCTATCTATCTATCATTCTATCATTCTATCTATCGTTCATTCTATCGTTCGTTCTATCGTTTGTTCGTTCTGTCTATCTATCGTTCTATCTATTGTTCTATCTATCGTTCTATCATTCGTTCTATCTATCTATCGTTCGTTCTATCGTTCTATCTATCTATCGTTCTATCGTTCGTTCTATCATTCGTTCTATCATTCGTTCTATCGTTCTATCATTCGTTCTATCGTTCTATCTATCTATCGTTCTATCATTCGTTCTATCATTCTATCGTTCTATCTATCTATCTATCTATGTTCTATCTATCTATCATTCGTTCTATCGTTCTATCGTTCTATCGTTCTATCTATCTATCTATCTATCTATCGCTCTATCGTTCTATTGTTGCATCATTCTTTGGTTCCATCCATCCATCCATCCATCACTAATGACATTTATTACAAATAATAATAGAAATTATTTAAAAATTATTTCAATAAAATAGTATTATAGTATATTACAATTTTATTGTATTTGATTAAATAATATATTTAATTGAATTTAATAGTATTTTAATATAATAATGAAATATTTAAATTAATTAAATTTTATTTAATTAAATAAATATTTTTTTCTGTGATCCTGATTGCAGAGTTTTTTTTTGACCTTGAGGTTCAGTTAAGGCCAGCGTCTAATAAACATATCATCTGCTGGATTAATGCTTTCAGTTTGTGCATCTGTAAAAATGCACTTTGAGTTTAATGTAAATAATAGTTTATTTCGTTTAATAGGGTGTTTAATTTTGAAACCCTTTTTCCCATGGGGCATTCTGGGTTTATATGCTGCTCCTGACGGAAACGCTAAAGTACAATTCATTACCTGCTGAAGGATAATTGAGATGCTGACTGTGTGTGTGTGTGTGTGTGTGTGTGTGTGTGCGTGCGTGAGGTCAGTGGATGTAACCTCTGAATACTCACAGAAACACACACACACACACACACACACACACACACACACACACACACACACACACACACACACACACACACACACACACACACATAAACTCTGGACTAGTAAAATCTGGTTTATGTGAGTTGTTTTACCTGTTCCTGAAGGCTGGCGCTCACATGCAGCCGCCTGTATGATGTCATCACTTGCCAGCACTCGTTAAAATAGATCCGCTGCTCTTATAGACATATGATTTAGAGATGTGTGTGTGTGCAGTAAAGTGTGCACGTAAACAAGGTAGCCTTGAGTATTTGTATGTGTGTGTGAGAGTGTGTGTGTGTGTGTGTGTGTGTGTGTGTGTGTTGGTCTGGCAGTGAGGAACTAGTTCAACACTTTAATGACAATTAATGTCAGCCGCACAATTAGTGTTCGGTCCGAGCTCGGCTCAGATTGCGCCGCTGCATTGATTTTTTTTTTTTTTTTTTTCTTTTTTTTTTCCCCTGCAGTTTAACTAGAGATTGATTTACACTAGTGCACACAGACACGCTTATTCACACCAGTTTATTCAAATGTGCATCTGATGAAGCATTCATTAATGATTGTGTATTTTGCCTGACTAATTCTTTCACAAGTTTTATTCAAATTTTATTCAAACTTTTAAGTTTTTAACTTGTTTATAATTAAAGAGATTTTAAATATATATTTGTTTATACTAGTTTACACTTGGATATTTTATTTTTATTTATTAATACCTTTTTTAAAACATATTTTACACTTAAAGACACTATATGTACTTAAATATATATTTAAGTATATATTTATATTTGGATATTTTAAGTATATATTTATTTATTTATGCTTTTTTAGAAAGATATTTTATACTCAAAACATATTTAATTAAGGACTGTTAAGTGTAAAACATCTTTAATTATGAAGTTGTATAAATATATACCTAAAAAAATTGTAAGTATATAAATATTTATTTCATAATTTCATATTTATATATTTATACTAGTTTACACTTAAAGATAGTTTAAGTATATATTTATTCATACTTTTTTATAAAGATGTCTTATACTTATACTTATACTTAAATATTTTTAAGCATATGTAGAACCTTTAAGTATAAAATGTATTTAATTATTAAAAAGTAAAAATAAATATATAGTTAAAATATCTTTTTAAATATAAAATAGTATAAATTTATATCTAAAATATATTTACGTATATGTTTATCTATTTATACTAGTTTATACTTTAAGATAGTTATTTATGTATACTTTTTTATAATTGAAGACATTTTATACAGTACATACTTAAAGATATAATGCATATATTGGTACTTGTTTATAATTACAGATGTTTTAACAAGAAAATGTTTTTTTTTTTTTTTTGCAGTGTATTTTCTTTTAACAAGGTTGAATTGAAGGTCAAAGAGTCTCAGGATACATATTTTAGTGTCTCTAATTGAACTAATCAGAGAAAATGACGTGAAGGTATCAGAATATGATGGAATCCGTGACACAGGGAGACTGTATATATGTGAGAGAGATGTGAGGTGACCACCTGTGTGCCGTGGGCTCCGTTCGACCCCGCTGTGGCAGAGGTGCATGCTGGGATGGGACGGGACCTCAGGGCTCTGCCGGTAGTGAATCAGTTTGTGTAGTGACAGCGGCGTGGCCGTGCACCGGGACTCTAGTATATTTAAAATCCCTCCTAATTAAACTTAATAGAATGTAAATTTAATTTGTGGGAAAATGGCGGCCGTTCTAATCTCAGGATTGATAGGGGCCGACGGGGGGGTTAATTACTGACTTGATCTACTGAGCCCGTGACATAACTTGTACTGGTTTTAATTGGAGTGAATTCGCTGGGTTCATGCGCGGACGAGGACACGCTCGCTCCGACGCCCCCTATCTGCGGCGCTGGGCTCCTGTGTGGGGCGGCGCATGTAAACATCAATCTCTTCTTCTTTTGTCCTCTGTCTTTCTGAGGGCCGAGCGGCACGAAATTAAAGGTGGGGCCGCGAGCGAGCCCTCGCTGTAAATGAGCGATGTAAACTGCTCATTAATGAGCAGTCAGAGGCTCATAAAACTTTCATTTTTCAACATTTGAAGAGCTTTCTAATTGATGGCCATGTGCCAGTGTCAGATCAGTTTGTTTTTACACAGAAATAGACAAAAACTATAAAACTAAGCTATGCTTCGAGGACGTCTGTGATCAGCTACAATTGGAAATGCATGTTATGTTTTATGTAGTTGTTGTATGTTTTTTGTTTTGTTAAATTTGTGGCTTGTTTTAATTTTTTTTTATTTTTTTTTATATGTTTTATGTTATGATATTTTTTTATGTTTTGTCATGTTTTGTTTTATGTTATATTTATCTTTCATTTTATTTTTTTGTTGTTTGGTTTGTTGTTTTGTAGTTATGTTGTTTTTATGTTATATTTTGTTGTTTTGTGTTATGTTGTCATGTTATGTTTTTATATTTTATGTCATGTTATGTTGTTTGTTTTATGTTGTTTTGTGTTTAAGTTATCTGTGTAGACTCTTTCTTGATCAGATTTTCTTGATCACATTTGCCGTTGTGCTATGCTAGGTAGGTGTGTGTGTGTGTGTTTGGTGTGCTTGTTTTCATGATTTATGAGGACACAAATTTGTATAATGACATGGGTATTACACTGATATTACGATGCAAACATGTTTTATGAAGACATTTCAAGAGTCCTCATATTTAAAATAGCTTTAAAAACATACTAAACAATGTTTTATTAAAAACGTAAAAAAAGCAGACAGTTTCCTGTGATGGATAGGTTTAGGTGTAGGGGTAGTGTAAGGGGACAGAATGTACAGTTTGTACAGTATAAAAACCATAACGTCTTTGAAATGTCCTCACTAAGATAGCAAAACAAACTTGTGTGTGTGTGTGTGTGTGTGTGTGTGTGCACGTGCTGGCTTGCGTGTTTGTCCATATGCGCTTGTGTACATGCACACATGGCAGAATCTGTGGTGGATAGAGACCTTGCAGCCGTGTGTGTGAGTGTGTGTGTCAATTCATTCTTACACAATAAAGCTCCATTTCATACAGTGTTTGTGCATTTGGCCCATCATAAATCAAAGGCAGCAGTGGCATTAAGTACACACTACATTAGTCAGGCTAATTAATTTTGGGACACATCCATCCATTAGTCAGTGGTCCTCCGTTTCATGGGACAGATAGAGAGACCCTGACGGCCGCCGTCTAACCAACCATGAAAATACACACACGCACAAGTGTATATTCACACACAGGCAAACACATCTGCGTGTTTACACACATCTGATGTCGATCCAACAGCGTCAGAAGGGAACGGCTCACGGCGCACACTATAAACTCACACGGCCTGCTGTAATTGCTCTTTTGTATCAAAATTAACCAAATGACTTGAGTATAAATTGATTAAAATAATTCACTTCAGAGGAGAATATACCACAGTCCCTTACAGGAAAGTACTTTGGTGGTGTCACCATAGATAGATAAACAGAGGATGGATGGATGGATGACAGACGGATGGATGGATGGATGGATGGATGGATGGATGGATGGACAGACAGACAGATAGATATATAGGTAGATGGACAGAGGAATGGATGAATGAAAGCATGGATGGAGGAATGGAAAGATGGATGGATGAATAAAAAGATGGATGGATTGATGGACAGATAGACAGATGGATGGATGGATGGATGGATGATGGATTGGATGGAGGGATGGAGTGATGATGGATGGATGTATGGATAGAGTGAAGGATGGATGGATGGATGGAAGGATGAATAGATGGATTGATAGATAAATGGATGGATGTATGGATGGATAGATGAATAAACGATGGATGGACGGACGGACGGACGGATGGATGGATGGATGGATGGATGACAGACGGATGGATGGATGGATGGACAGACAGATAGAGATATAGGTAGATGGATAGAGGAATGGATGAATGAAAGCATGAATGGAGAAATGGAAAGATGGATGGATGAATAAAAAGATGGATGGATTGATGGACAGATAGACAGATGGATGGATTGGATGGACAGACAAATGGATGGATGGATGGATGGACGGATGATGGATTGGATGGAGGGATGGAGTGATGATGGATGGATGTATGGATGGAAAGATGAATAGATGGGTTGATAGATAAATGGATGGATGTATGGATGGATAGATGAATAAACATGAATAAACGATGGATGGACGGACGGATGGATGGATGGACAGATGAAAGGATGGATGTATGAACGGATAGACGGACAGTAGGCGGATAGACGAATAGACTGATGGATGGACGGACGGACTGACGAATCCATGTATGGATGGATGGACGTATGTATGAACAGATAGACGAATAAACGGATAGACGGACGGACGGATGGACGGATAGATGAATAAACGGATGGACGGATGAATTTGAAATTTATTTATTTAGGATAAACCCCTTGAGATGTAGCATCTCGTTTTCGAGGGGGTCCCAACATTCAAAATTACATAATCTTAACATACAAACATCATGAAATTATAATTAACAATACAAACACAACACACAGAGGGAAAAACAAAACAACAAAAAAAACAGAAACAGAAACAGTGACAGTCTCAAGTGTAACATGTACAGTCAATCTTTAAATAAGATATTAAACATTGTTTAAACAACCCAAATGATGGACGAATGTATAGACAGATAGACGGACGGACGGACTTACGAATCCATGGATGGATAGCTGTACATACGAATGGATGGATATAATAATTTTTTACTGTATTTTTGATCAAATAAATGCAGACTTTTCTTTTAAAAACATAAACAAATCTTACCAACCCCAATTTTGGACCGTTAGTGTTTTGTTCGTGTTTCTTGTTGTTTTCTGTCATTGTTTGTGCTGTAGTTCATCAGGAAGAGTTACGTAATGATGTGTTCATTTCTTCACCACAATAAGCCTTATCGTTCAGTGTTTTGGTCCAGATAAACCCACATGATCTCTGATGGCCTCGTTGTATGGACAAACACCTCTTTTCTCCTTCTGTCCCTCCCGCGTGTTTTTAAAAGCGCTAACAAAGAGCGTCACACATCGCGAGTGAGCGACATGCCTTTAATCAGAGCCTAATTAAAACAGAGAGAATGAAGAACAGCCACAGGCTGTTCCTCTCACAGCCTCATTAACAACAGGCCGTTTGAGCGTGCTCCGTAAGGCCCCGGCCCATTGTGTCGCGTCCCTGGGGCTGATGTTGGCACAGCTGGAGCGGGAACGCCAGCGACGGGAGCGAGGGCTTCGCCTGGCACAGACATCACAGGGACGGAGTCTAGAGATCTGCCCTTACGGCATCATGAATCCATTCAGAGTGTCTGTCAGGAGTGTCCTTCTAGTGTCTCCTTGTGCACCACACTCCAGTTGGTGGATATTCAGAGCTCATTTTTGAGATGATACAGCTTTCTGATATACAAAGTTTGAATGGCTCATATTATTTCTGTTACTTCTATTACTTTACTTTTTGTTATATACATTTTTTTTTCCACCAACATTTAGTTTAGTTTACTTCATTTTCATTTTATATTTATTTTATTGTTTACTTGTTTTATATATATATATATATATATATATATATATATATATATATATTTTTTTTTTTTTTTTTTTTTTTACTTTTATCTTATATTTATTTTGTATTCTTTTTTATTTTTATTTCATTTTACTTTTTTATATTATATTATTTTTATTATATTAATTTTATTTTTAATCTATTTTATTTTAAAGTTTGAATAGCTCATCATATCTATTTTTTCTTTTTATATGCATTTTTTGCGCAAACATTTTTTATTTTTTTATTTTATACTGTTATTTTGTTTATTTTATTCTATTTATTCTATTTTAATTATTATTTTTTGTTTTAGATTAGATTATTTTACTTTTTTATATTATGTTGAATTATTTTTTATTTTACTTTATATATTGAATTTTTTTCCATTTAATTTTACTTATTTTATTTTATATTTATTTATTTTATTTTGTTTATTTCATATTATTTTTATTCTTTATATTATATATATTTTTATTCTATTTATTTTAGTTTAGTTTATTTTACTTTTCCATGTTATTTTATTTTTTATTCAATTTCATTTTATATTTTAATTTGTTGTACGTTATATATTATATATTTTTTATATATATTTTTTTTTTAGCAGCATCACATTTACATGTTACATTACACTCTGCATTATTTTTTATTTTATTTATTTTATTTTGCTGATGTTTTATACTGTTGCGACATGTACACTTTAAAAAATGCCGGGTTAAATATGGACAAACCCAGGGATTGGGTTGTTTTCACCCAGCCATTTTTTTCAACCAATTTTGGATTTATTTTTTTAGCCAGCAATATAGTAATATAGTAAAAGGCATGTTTTTGCTCACCCCCAAATAGGGGCAAATTTGTGGGGTATTTTAAGCTGAAACTTGACCAGACCAGAGACTTATATTACATCTTGTGAAAGAGGGCATAATAGGTGCACTTTAACCCAACCTGCTGGGTTTGTCCATATTTAACCCAGCTTGGGTTGTTTTTAACCCAGCATTTTTTAGAGTGTAGTTGCATCAGAGTTGTTGTGGTCGGGCCTTTGTTTCACATGTCTCGTAACATTAATCCTAAGAAGCCGTTCAGCAGCTCTGATCCGCCGGGATGTTTTCTATTCCCTGTTGTCCGTGTTTCATTGTGCTGAAGCTCATGTCAGCGCTGGCATTTGGGCTCCTCTCTCTGACTGACATTAAACACGGCCGGCCCCTCGTTCACAAGCGTCCTGCCGCTCGCCCATCATATTTAAGAGAGCCATTAAGTGGCACATTGAGGATTCATGGCCTCTCGTCTTTAATTCCTCATGTGATTTATCTGTATCAGCTGATCCTCGGAGGAAGAGGCCGGCTTTTGTTTTAGAGCCGGATGAATACAATATTTACTTCATGTTTCATGAGGCTGAAGAAGATGCAGAAACATCAACATCTGTCTGTGTGCAAAAAGAGAGGGAGAGAGAGAGACAGGGAGGGAATGAGTTTAAAAACATTTGGTGTAGAAAATAACTAGTAAATTTCACAACCAATTGCAAAGAAAATGCAAGCAACACTTAAAAGTGAAATTCCAAGGTCGAAAAACCAAAATAGTATTTTCTTTTTTAAAACATACTTCAATAATCTTTATTTACAACAATGTAGATCAGCTCTATCAACAACATTAGTGTCCATTAATATCCTCAGAAATGTATCCCTTCTGTGCTGTTTTTTTTAATTGTTGATCTATGTAAACGTACTAGATCAATGTCTTTGACAAATGCTGTCTTGATGTTTTTATAACGTGTAACATATAACCATTCCCACTTTCAAAAAACAGATTAATACACTTTACTACTTAAAGAATATGTTTTCTTAATAATTAATGTAAATGCTTTAACAAGCATACAGCCTTCAATTTTGAACATATTTGGGAAATGTCCCGCCCCTTACCATAACTGCCAGCTTCAACACACTACTAACTCAACCAGGCCCCGCCCCTTTATTCTGCATATGCCGTGGGCGGGAATTATTTAAATGAGGAATATTGTGACGTGTTTGTTCCTGGAAGAAAACTCATTTCAGGGAGTTCAGAAACAGTGACACTGATATAGAGAATAACTCGCAGTGGAGGGACTTTGGAAACATTTTTCATGCTCAACATTACACACTAAAGACAGATGAACATGGAAAACAGCAGAATAGGTCGTCTTTAACAAGCATACATGCTTCACATTTCCGCTGTTAAACCCTCTGAAACGCTGCTTGTTCATTTCCTTTGTGAGTGTGTGTTACTGTAAATGTGGTTTTTGCTATAAAGCAACAAACCGAGGGCCGAGTTGAAAATATTTTCTGTGTTTATGAACATTTAGCCACAGATTGTGCTGATAGAGCTTCATCAGCTGAGAGAGAGAGCGGCTCTGCTCAGCGTGTCTTCCTGCGACACGTCGCCCCTCTTCCTGGGAGTCTTTTGTTCCTGATTTCATGCTATCAGAGCGACAGCATGTTTCTCAGCTCTGTCCTGTCAGCTTTATAAAGGGGTCACAGCTAGAGGGACGGCCATGAAAAATTGGTCAAAACTGGATGACAAAGCCCACCCAGAAAACCAGAGCGGGACTCCAGCTAACATCACCATAAACACCCGTCTGTCTGAATCACCCACAAGCACTTTGTTCTTGCTTTTTTCTGGCAAAAGAAAACGTTCTGGTCATATTCCACCCCGAAATCATCAGGACAGAATAAGAAATTATATTTTGCATCAAGAAAATGAAGCCTAGTTTAAACACCATTAACATGTAATAAAATTAAACACATTTTACATTTGACCCCCAAACTCTGAATATCTGCAAAGCAAAAAAATTAAATTCTCACACATGAGAACGGCCACATCTGAGGCAGTTTTCATTAACTTACAGATTATTATGTTTACTGTAGCTATATGTTGGCGCTCAGTTTTTTCTGTCATTTAGCCACAATATTTTAAAAGACAATGTTTGAGACAGTTCTGGCTGTGACTTGATAAATGCTAGACTAAAACACTCTTCTCCACTCCTCAAATGCATAAAACATTAGCCGTTTTATATATATATATATATATATAATATACTTAAGAATCTATGAATGGATCATTATTACAGTAATTATTATATTCAAGCATGTTATATGTTTGGCAATGGTTCTTTTAACCCTAACAGATTGAGTGTGTAGCTTTTCATTTCTTAAACAACCATGTCAGGGGATGTATCATGGCCATATTCCCAGATGACAATCCCAGTATTCATCAGGGTTAAAAGAATGTTTCAGAGAGCATGAAGAATCATTTTCACACATGAATTGGCACCTCTGAGTCCTGACCTTAACCTCACTGTAAAGGCTGATTTATACTTCTGTGTTGGACCTACACCGGAGCCTCTGGGCCGTAGGCTATGTGTCTGTTTTCATTTATACTTCTGTGTCGTTGTCTGCGTCGACGTGCATGCAGACCACTTGTAGGCAGTGCATGCAGTTATGTTGAGTATCGAGGCAAAAGCCGAAGAAGAAGCTTACAAATAGAAGCGGCAAATAGGTAAGACTTTTGTTGCACTTTGACTGAATGTGTCCTCTGAAACAGCGTTTTTCATTCATATGGAAGTTGAAAGCGCTCGCTCTTCTCCTTTTGCTCCGCGGCAGTTTTTTGAACTGAGGGAGGGGTTCTAGCAGACCAATCACAGCACTTGCGGTTTGCATAGAATTGACGCGTTGTTACATTTTTGAAGAGGTGCACGTCAGGCTACGTCGTAGGCTACGCGTGCTACACACAGCCTACACCGTAGCTACGCCGTACACTCAGCCTTAAGTCTTTGGGATGTGCTGGAGGAGACTTTACAGAGTGCTCGCCTCTTGCATTGTCAATACAAGATCTTGACCAAAAATTGATGCGCCTCTTGATGGAAACAACATCATAACATTTATTTTCATACTCTGCACACTCCATCTTTTAGGGTTAAAAGAACCGTTGCCAAACATATAACATGGTAGAAACATAAAATCATTGTAATAATGATCCATCCATAGACTTTTAAGTATTTGCCCAAAAAAGCAGGAAGCCAAACAGGATACATTGCCTGGCCCAAAAAAAAAAGTCACTGTATTTTGCTGTTTTTTTTTTTTGTTTGTTTTTTGGCTAGACAGTGTATATATAGTGTTTCTTGAGTAAAGAAAATGCTGTACTTATTCAAACAACCAGTTCTTTATTTATCCTTGCATTGCAAACAAGCAGAGACTCTTCAAACTGTGTGTGGCACTTCATTCACGGTAGAGGCGGGGTGGAGTTATGAGGTTTTGACAGTTTGAGGATCCAATGGAGTTATAAGCTTTAGTCACAAGCTCTTTTTAATACTTTTCATTGGTTAAATATTTGCAAAACCCACAGAAGTAAAGGGTGACCAATAGTAATGATTTATGAAAAAAAAAAGATAAAACATGGAGTTACATTTATTTATTATAGACATCGACTATATATATACTAAGGGTGTGACTTGACAATTAGCACACGAGATGAGACATGAGATTGAGTTCACGAGACAAGATTTTTTCTTTTACAGTTATCATTCTACAAGATAAGACATTTGTCAGACACTTAATCTCTGTTCTGGAACGAATCCCTTTGCCATGGTTTTGTCAGTCATCTCGTCACTTACTCTTGTCACGTGATCAGTGAACTCTGATTTCTGCTGCGCTACGACTCTGTAGCTCGTGTTTGATGAGCTGAATGGGATAGAAGCGACTGTAATCCAACTGAATTAAATGGTTTTTATTATAACAGTGGAGGCGTAATGTAAATGTAGCGGAGGCATATCCTATCCTAATTTCACCATCACACTCTGTCATGCCAATATCGTGAGACAGCTTTTCACCTCAAAGAGATCTCGTCACACCCCTAATATATACCCATTTTCTCCTTTTTTTTTTTTGCTTTTTGGGTAAAATGTGACCAGGACTTGTTTTCATGAGATTCACTCAAATCTCTCTCTGTCTCTCTCTCCACCCCCGTCCTGGATCACCCTTGGTGGAAGGAGGCGGATCATTTCAGTGAAATGGTGCAGATAAATTAAAGGCTGTTAGTGTGAATGAAGCGTCGGTCATTGTTTTCTGGTCTATTGTAGCGGCGCCTTTCAAACTGTAACACAGAAAAGCAGCATCATAGAAACACAGTCGGTCAGAGAGCTTCATCTCACTGAGACACACTTCAGCTCAAGCACCGTATGTTTTATCTTTAGAAACTCTCTAATGAACGAACGCAGCTCTTTACATGATTAAGAGTTCTGTGAGTGTCACTGAGTGCTTCAGATTGATCTACTGACTCGCATTTTTTTGTAAATTATTGATTAGATATTACTTTTTCCTCTGCCTTTTTCCTCATATGATTCTCAGTAAAACAGGTATTTACAAATCAGAGGTATAGTTCACCCAAAAATGATCATTCTGTCATTATTTATTCACCATCATGTCATTTAGCAATGCAAAAATAATATTCTTTCTTTTGTCTTTTCCAATGCAAATATCTGAACATTCCTAAATCAAGATACATTTACTGGAGAAGCCAAATGTAGCAAATTGTAGCACAAAATTGAAGTGACTTTGTTTAAAGCAAGAACAAATATCTACCAAAGGGGTAAAAAAAATCTTAATTTAAAGGGAAAACAAGATTTTATTTCTGACTCCATTGGCAGATATTTGTTCTTGTTTCTTGTTTTTTTGTTTTTTTTGCTTTTTACAGTGAAACCTGTATGATATTTTGAAGAGCAACATGACTTTCATTGAATAGGCTAAAAAAGGTGTTCTGTGAAGAATGAAAGTTGTTCAGATTTGAACGATGTGAGGGAAATATTCAGGCTTGTCCTTTGCTCAATCTTTCTATCTCAGATAGTCTGACGATCAAGTGTGCTTCACTTTTCTTCAGTTTGACTGTTGTATGAATGTGTCAAACTAACTGTGATTTTATTTGTTTCATTTAGCACGTGTTTAAAGCGAAGCATCAATATTTTATGTTTTGATTTTGTGGTCGTACTGAGAGTCTGTCGGTCGCAGTAGCGTCTAATTAATTGTTGCTTGTTGAACTTCATTGATTGTCGGTAATGAACTCTGCTCAGACACTCGTTAAAAGGAAAGCGCTAATCTCTGCTTAATTGACCCATGGAGTGATTTGAGCCTGAGCGAGAGAAGCGTGTGTCGGATCATCTGTGGAGGCTTTGGATTCTCCATTAATGTGAAAGCGTGTCCGTATACACTTCAAGTGAGAACAACACATTTTAGTTTATAGTCATCACCAGCATTTGAAGACCAATTTGGTTTCAACCTTAAGTTACCGTCCATTCAGAAGTTCTACTAGCCAATGCAAAAATATCAGGAATAAACCAGATTATGAACCAAAAATGACATTGCCACTTAAAGGATTAGTTCACTTTCAAATAAACTTTTCCTGATAATTTACTCACCCCCATGTCATCCAAGATGTTCATGTCCTTCTTTTGTCAGTCGAAAAGAAATTAAGGTTTTTGATGAAAGCATTCCAGGATTATTCTCCTTATAGTGGACTCAATGGCCTTCAAACAGTTAAAGGTCAATATTACAGTTTCAGTGCAGCTTCAAAGGGCTTTAAACGACTCCAGACGAGGAATAAGGGTCTTATCTAGCGAAACGATCGGTCATTTTTGAAAAAAATACAACTGTATGCTTTATAAACACAAATTATCGCCTTGCACGTGCTTCCGCTTTCTGTATTCTTCAAAAAGCTTGTGCTGTATGACCTACGCCTTGCCTATTCTACTTATGGTTACACTTTATTTTGATGGTCCACTTTGCAACTACGTCAACTAAAGCCCCATTCACACCACCAGCGACTTTTTCGCTGTATGTCGCTAGTCTCTGTACTGTGAAGTCGCTTGTGGGCGTTCCTAGTGCTGTCGCTCTAATATCATTAGTAGACTGCACGTCTGATCATATCTATAGAAAGTGCAATCACAAATGATGTGCATTAAATCATTAACTAGATTAACAATCGATCTATCAACTAATTAAACACTCATACTGTCAAAAAATACTAAAACGTCATTCGAATTTCACAAATAATCAATTTTCTTGTCCCTATAATCAACAGAATGCTGGGGAAACTGTAATATGAACTGCAGCAGTACTCACAGCATCATATCAAAGGCCTACACAAAATGCATGAATCAAACTCACAAGACTGCCGACAGTTTCCTTTCCATGCATCATTTTATTATATCAATGTATGTACAGTCAAATCATATAAAACAGTGAAATCGCTCCGGAACTATTCCTGTCTGTTTTGCCTGCACTCGAGACGGTGACGTGAGCTCCAGAGAGCTCCACTCCTATTGGTTGTCGCTCGCAAAATTCGCTCCTGATTTGCATAAAGTTGAAATATCTGAACTTTTGTCGCGTGTCTCCCGTCGCTTGACACGCCTGCATTCCATCGCCAACGGTCACTGTCGCTCTTGTCGCCGGAAGTCGCCAGCGCTCCATCAAAATGAATGGGATCCTGTCGCTGCTTGTCGCTGGCGGTGTGAACGGGGCTTAACTCTCATTAGAGTATTAGTAGACTGTAAGGTTCAAGTTAGTAGAATAAGTTGACTTGTAGTTGCAAATACACTTATAACAGTAGAATGTCTCTAAAGTGGACTATCCAATTTTTTTTTTTTTTATTTACTTTAAAAAAAACTTTAAAGACAATCTATTTGAGTTTTAAAGATGTGGTGCTTCTCACCCGTTATGCTTTGTTTTGCTTTTGTTGGAGGACATGAATTAATGAATCATGATTCTCCAAACTGGCTAGTTAGTTGATATGTGTAACTCACCACAGGGTTTATTTTCACCCACATTTGTTGGGTATTAATTTCAAACTTGATCATCACCGTCTCTCTTCAGGGATAAAACAGCAATATAAATGTTTAAAATCATTGCAATATGTATAAAGTCATTTAATTCAGATTAAATGTTATTTAGATATAATACATGAAATTTATAATTTCACAGCAATCAATTCTACTTGATATGTGTAAAACAGAAGTAGCGTAACACATCGCTGCTGAACGTTCTCAGACTTACTGGGATTAAGATGCATCCTATGACGAACAATCAGATTTCATCATTCAGCTGCAGTGTGAACGTATTTTAGATGATGTAAATTCAGCAAGGTCACATGATTTTGAGATCTTCATTCATTGAGCGCTGGTGGTTTGGTTGAACAGACATTAACCAGTTTGTTGACCATCTGTGCTGCCTGGTTTCAGAGATCTGCATGAACAGCAGGAGTGTGTGTGTGTGTGTGTACAGGTGGATGAATGTGTAAAACAATGAATCCCTTAACTCACTTAAACCAGTGAACACACACACCCATTACTAACACAACACACACTCACAATGAAGCATCTGCTCACTCTGTCCTGTCAAGAAGCCTTTTCTTTAGCTATTGTCTGTGTGTGTGTGTGTGTGTGTGTGTGTGTGTGTGTGTGTGTGTGTGTGTGTGTGTGTGTGAGCGCATTTTTGTGACACATCAGGACACAAATTTGTATAATGACATGGGTATTACAAGTAGAGGGTGACTTATGAGGACATTACCCCATGTCCCCACTTTTCAAAAGGTTTATAAATCATACAGAATGAGTTTTTGTGAGAAAGTAAAAGTGTGCACAGTTTCCAGTTTGTACAGTATAAAAACCATTACGCCTATGGAATGTCCCCGTAATTCACAAAAACAAATCTGTGTGTGTATGGAAGGGGCGGGACTTCTATTCAAATTTGTATTCATCTTTGATTAGATTTATTATCATTGATTATCACTGTCTGCTGTCTCATAAGTCAACATCCACACACAAATGGACCCTCACTAATACGTTTTTTTCTATTTTCTTTGCAAAAAATAATGTTCTTCCTCAGTATTTCTGTCTTGTTTTCCAGCACAAATATCTAAACATTCTTAAATCAAGATACATTTACTGGAAAAGAAAATTGTTAAGTCTCGTTTTATGAAAAATGTCTCAAAATGAAGTGAGTTTGTTTAAAACAAGAACAAATATCTGCCAATGGAGTCAGAAAAATAACCTTAATTCAAAGGGGAAACAGTATGATTTTTTCTTGTCTCCATTAGCAGATATTTGTTTTTGTTTTAAGCATGAAGTCACTACATTTTGATCAATTTCTCAGAAACTAATATCTTCAGTCATTTTTCTTTTCCAGTATCTTGATTTAAGAATGTTTAGATATTTGTGCTGGAAAACAAGACAGAAACACTGAGGAAGAACATCACTGTCTGCAGTGAACTAGGCAGTACATGGCAACAAAATCTGTTTTTATGGAATATTTTAATCCTTAAAACTAGAGTAACAACACTGAATGTGATATTCATGATGCTTTTTAGTGATTGTGTCTTTAATACAAGTTTAATATGACTTTCACATGTTTTTAACTTCAAAGTGAAAGAATCAATCAGACAAAATACACTTGTATTAAACAATCACTGAAAACTAGTCTGAATATCTTACAAATTGTTGCTTATGTTGTTTTAAGAGTTATTAGATATTATTTAATTGGATAATAAGACAGAAATACTCAGAAGTATATGAAAGCATGTTTCTGCCACGGAATAAAATTAAAAAGGAATGGAGGTTTTTTTTATTATTATTTCACAATTCTGACTTTTTTTCTCATATTTTCGAGTTTTTTATCTCACAAATCTGAAGTTTTGTTTTGTTTTTTCTCAGAATTGGGATTTATATCTCACAATTCAGACTTTAGAACTTGCAAATGCAAGTTTATATCTCACAATTGTGAGAGAAAAAAAATTTAATTGTGAGATATAAATTTGGAATTGCAAGGACCAGTTTTCTGTTTTGAATTTTGAGATAAAAAGTCGCAGCTACATTTAAATTTTTAATTCAGTGACAGAAACAAAAAATCTGAATTGTGAGATGCACATTTTATAACTTGCAACTGTGAGAAAAGTCACAATTACTTTTTTTATTTATTTCCGTGGCAGGAACAAGTTTCCATACATAAGTAACAGGATTTGTTGTGATGTACTGCCACTAAATTAAGTGTCTTATAAGATGCCTTAATGCTGTCTAGCACACTAGAGTTTGAAACGTATGTGTGTGTGTGTGTGTGTGTGTGTGTGTGTGTGTGTGTGTGTGTTAGAGTGAGTGTGTATATGTGTGAGTGTGTATGTGAGTGTGTGTGTGTTTCTCTGGGTGTGTCTAAACCCCCAGTGCTGGAAGGTCAGCCAGGTCAAAGTGATGAATTTTTATGGGCCTGTTCCTTGTGTTTCAGGCCTGTTCTTTTCTCCTTGCGCTGGACTGACTCTCAAAGACTTCCAGGCCGGCCAATTTGTCCTGCCGGGCTCTAGAGAATGGCCCATTTGAGTGGTTAAATACCAGAGGGGCGAACACACACACACAGCACCTCTCTCGCATCCCACAATGATTTGTGGCCCGTCCATTATTTGCAGCGGAGAACAAACGTGCTGGAGGTATTGGAGAGCGCAGTGACACCCTTGGCCCTGCTGCCCATTGTTTTAGAGAGATTTCCCAGATGTTCTGATGGCCAAGATAAATAGGCGGCTTTATCCGCTCTCTCCCACACATCTTTATCTGCCCTCGTCTCTTTTCAGCGCACAGACCCCCTACATTGCTGCACACTGGGTTTTCTCCACCGCAGGGGCTGGTGGGAAAGCATGCGTGTGAGATTTTCAGGGAACGCTAAAGTTAAGCGATCTCACAAAAACAAGCACAAATCGTACTGACAGAAATGCACTTACAGTCCGTTTCACATACAAAGCCAGTAGACTTAAACATAATGATTCATGTAAGACTAGTGAAGGAGATTCAGCTCATGAATCCACTTTTTTCACTCATGTCATAATCAGGTAAGGCTGGTAAACACAGTAACTTTCACCTAATGCAGAGTAGGATACAAAAGCGGTACTATTTGTAACACAGTGTCTTGAGCTGTAGACGTCCATTTTGGGATTGATGGATGCTGTTCGGTCCGATGTTGTCAGGCAGATATTTCTGCAGTAGTTTGTCTCTAATGAGGCACTGGGGGGTCGTGCTGAATGAAGCCCACCAGTGGGGTAACGGCCGTCTGAGTGGGCGAGAGAATCCATTGTGTCTGTTTATTGGAGATCGTTCCGGATTCCAGCGTATGAACGGAGATTCCTGGAGCAGTTCCTCCAGGTCTCGTCACTTCACATACGCATTAATGCTAAAAATCAACATTAAAGTGAGCAGAACACCTCCAGTATGTCCAAAAGAGAATGTGAAGATACATTATACATTATATATTTAATTTATTTGTCCATACAGTATGTGTGTGTATATAACTGGACAGACAGACAGACAGACAGACAGACAGACAGACAGATAGATAGATAGATAGATAGATAGATAGATAGATAGATAGATAGATAGATAGATAGATAGATAGATAGATAGATAGATAGATAGATAGATAGATAGATAGATAGATAGATAGATAGATAGATAGATAGAATAAAGAATCTCATGAACACTTGACAAACACGGAACACACAACACTATTACACATTATTTACTTAAAACACTTATTTATATCTCAATTTGCACACATAACAATTACATACAATTGTCTATAATATATATTGTTTTTTGCTTTTTTTGCACTTTGTCTATCTTGTAAATTTGTATATTATTTTATTCTTTTTATTATGTGTCTTGTCTTGTCGCTGTCACTCTGTTGCACTGTGGAGCTTCTGTCACTAAAACAAATTCCTAGTATGTGTAAACAACATACCTGGCAATAAAGCTTTTTCTGATTCTGATTCAGAATATACTGTGTATATATATATACACTATATTAGAAGGCCAACACTAAAGTATTGGGACACTCCTCCAAATAATTTAATTCAGGTGTTCAATCACTTCCATGGCCAAAATCAAGCACCTAGGCATGCAGACTTCTTCTACAAGCATTTGTGAAAGAATGGGTCACTCTCAGGAGCTCAGTGAATTCAAGCGTGGTACCGTGATAGGTTGCCACCTGTGCAATAAGTCCATTCATTTTCTCACTACTAAATATTTCACGGTCAACTGTTAGTGGTATCATAACAAAGTGGAAGCAATTGGGAACAACAGCAACTCAGCCACGAACTGGTACCACGTTCAGAACTGGTAGCCACGAACAGACCTCCACACTTCATGAGGCCTTCAGATTAGCTCAAAAACGTAGAGAGTGCGTAGAGAGCTTCGTGGAATGGGTTCCCATGGCCGAGAAGCTGAATCCAAGTCTTACATCACCAAGTGTAATGCAAAGCGTCGGATGCAGTGCTGTAAAGCACGCCATCACTGGACTCTAGAGCACTGGAGACGTGTTCTCTGGAGTGACCAATCACGCTTCTCTGCCTGGCAATCCGATGAACGAGTCTGGATTTGGCGGTTGCCAGGAGAATGGCACTTGCCTGACTGCATTGTGCCAAGTGTAAAGTTTGGTGGAGGGGGATTATGGTGTGGGGTTGTTTTTCAGTGGTTGGGCTTGACCCCTTAGTTCCAGTGAAAGGAACTCTTAATGATTCAGCATACCAAGACATTTTAGACAATTTCATGCTCCAAACTTTGACTGACTGACTGACTGACTGCGCACCAGTGCACAAATCAAGGTCCATAAAGACATGGATGAGCGAGTTTGGTGTGGAGGAACTTGATTGGCCTGCACAGAGTCCTGACCTCAACCCGATAGATCACCTTTGGGATGAATTAGAGCGGAGACTGCGGACCAGGCCTTCTCGCCAACATCACTGCCTGACCTCACAAATGCACTTCTAGAAGAATGGCCGAAAATTCCCATAAACACACTCCTAAACCTTGTGGAAAGCCTTCCCAGAAGAGTTGAGGCTGTTATAGCTGCAAAGGGTGGGCCAACTCCATATTAAACCCTATGGATTAAGAATGGGGTGTCACTAAAATTCATGTGCACGTAAAGGCAGCCATCCCAAAACTTTTGGCAATATAGTGTATATACAAGTGTATGTATGTATATATATATATAAATATATATATATATATATATATATATATATATATATATATATATATATAATATATATATATATATATATATATATATATATATATATATATATATATATATATATATATATATATATATATATATAATATTAGGGCTGTGAATCGATTAAAATGTTTAATCTAATTAATTACATGATGTGGCGATTAATTAATCTAATTAGTTGCAAATTAATTGCACATCAAATTTGGCTGAGAAATTAGTCCCCAAAAATCATTTAAAGTCATTATTGTGTAAAGCATCAAATAGACATTACAAAAAGTAGCTTCAGCAAGAAATATTTTATTTGATTCAACATTTATTACACATACTCTTTTGGATCATGAGGTTGAGTAAATTATGACTGAATTGTCATTTTGGGATGAATTATAACTTTAATGTTTTTTTTACTACTATGAATATAAGAATAAAAAAAAAAAAATATATATATATATATATATATATATATATATATATATATATATATATATATATATATATATATATATATATATATATATATATATATATATATATATATATGGAATTTTAAATAAGAAACTAAAACTTCCCGTAGGTGGCGGTAAATGTCTTAATGATTAAGTCATTGAGTCATTCATTCGATTCATTCAAACGGTTGATTCGTTCAGAAGTGAAATAAATGGTTCTCTTTATGAATGGTCCATTGAATCATTAGGCTTGTTGGACTTAAAATGGCACTGCACAGACCGATCGATGTATGACATCAAAGTACCGCAAGAGCCATTTTTTTGCCCCATATATTGAATTTTAATATAGATTGTTACTGTATTCTGTAGGCTCCATCATGCAGTGAGTTGACCTGCCATATATTCATCAATAATCAATTGTATGAAATGTCAGATGACCTACATAGGTTTTGGGTGGGGCAAGTGCATTAAATATGTTAATCATTTTAGCACGTTATTTTTCAGTCATTATTATTAGAAAAAGAGAAAAAGTGACGTGGACATTTTTTTCCTTTTCCATTTTCATTTAATTTAATTTTCAATCTCCAGTTTCTCTCATTCTCTCTGTTTTTCTCCACCTCTCTCCTCAGTTGCTCATTTTCCGGGCTGTAATGGTGGAGCTGTAGAATTATGGGATAAAAATCAATACTGTCAGGATTGAGTGATCAGGGAAAGTTTTAGTGCTTTAGACTCAAGGCTTCATCAACACGCTGCTGCGGTTTAAAGCACGTCCCCTGAAGCCCGAACCACAGGAATCACTTTACTGTGCTCCGGATTAATGGCTTCCTCCTCCTGCCGGAGCATCATGGGATTGGCCTGAACACATGGGGCTTGTTCCAGTATGTAGTAACTTTTGTGACACATTTTTCTGACCATGTGTCATTCACTGACTGTGTTAAAAGCCGCATTTGTTCAAATACTTCCTTTCGTATCTTATTTTAATGTGCGGTTAAAATAGGAGTGTTTGGGAAATCTCTTCCATTTGATGTCTCTATAAATAATGCATCCGTTTACAGTGTATAAATGTCTTTGTAGATTCCTCTGCTCTTCATTCCTACACTGATTCGGTCTCAGTGTTTATCATCTCCTCCTCGAGTATCAAATGAATGTTAATATCATTTGAGACGAGGTCAATGCGAGTGCACTCAGATTGAATTTATGCACACCGTCCAGCTGAGAGAGACGCTTCTGTATGTGTGGCTGAAGTCATGTGACCTGCTGTGTCCAGTCACAGGTCAGTGTGAGACTGTGTTGCTGCACCTGGTGTGTAATCAGGATCACGGGGGTTTAATTAATGATGAGTTTTAATAAGGTGCAGCAGCAGGACACATGATGAGATCAGGAGAAACGAGTGTGTGTGATTGATCAGCAGTGAGAGAAGAGAGTCTGATCAGTCATTGTCACTGAACACGTGCTCGATCAGTCAGACTCTGACCGAAACACACACTCTGACTTTGATTGATTACAGTATTGATGCTATTGGAAATGGAAGTGTTGATTTGTAAATGGTTTTTGGCTTATGTTGTGAAGCTATAACATGTTTAGTGTTGATTTAATCCATGTACAAACAATATGCCAGAAGAATTGTGGTATTACCGTGTTTTTTTTTTTGTGTGTGTTTTTTTTTTTTAACAGTTTGAATTGGTGGTACAGATTAAATTGTTATATATAAATATACAGTGGGTACGGAAAGTATTCAGACCCCCTTAAATTTTTCACTCTTTGTTATATTGCAGCCATTTGCTAAAATCATTTAAGTTAATTTTTTTCCCTCATTAATGTACACACAGCACCCCATATTGACAGAAAAACACAATTGTTGACATTTTTGCAGATTTATTAAAAAAGAAAAACTGAAATATCACATGGTCCTAAGTATTCAGACCCTTTTGGACCCTTTTCAGACCCCCGATTGCAACCAGTCGTCCTGTCTCTGCAGTTGAAAAACACCCCCACAGCATGATGCTTCACTGTTGGGACTGTATTGGTCAGGTGATGAGCAGTGCCTGGTTTTCTCCACACATACCGCTTAGAATTAAGACCAAAAAGTTCTATCTTGGTCTCATCAGACCAGAGAATCTTATTTCTCACCATCTTGGAGTCCTTCAGGTGTTTTTTAGCAAACTTCATGCAGGCTTTCATGTGTTTTGCACTGAGGAGAGGCTTCCGTCGGGCCACTCTGCCATAAAGCCCCGACTGGTGGAGGGCTGCAGTGATGGTTGACTTTCTACAACTTTCTCTCATCTCCCGACTGCATCTCTGGAGCTCAGCCACAGTGATCTTTGGGCTCTTCTTTACCTCTCTCACCAAGGCTCTTCTCCCCCGATAGCTCAGTTTGGCCGGACGGCCAGCTCTAGGAAGGGTTCTGGTCGTCCCAAACGTCTTCCATTGAAGGATTATGGAGGCCACTGTGCTCTTAGGAACCTTAAGTGCAGCAGTAATTTTTTTGTAACCTTGGCCAGATCTGTGCCTTGCCACAATTCTCTGAGCTCTTCAGGCAGTTCCTTTGACCTCATGATTCTCATTTGCTCTGACATGCACTGTGAGCTGTAAGGTCTTATATAGACAGGTGGGTGGCTTTCCTAATCAAGTCCAATCAGTATAATCAAACACAGCTGGACTCAAATGAAGGTGTAGAACCATCTCAAGGATGATCAGAAGAAATGGACAGCACCTGAGTTAAATATACGAGTGTCACAGCAAAGGGTCTGAATACTTAGGACCATGTGATATTTCAGTTTTTCTTTTTTAATAAATCTTCAAAAATGTCAACAATTCTGTGTTTTTCTGTCAATATGGGGTGCTGTGTGTGTGGGCTGCAATATAACAAAGAGTGAAAAATTTAAGGGGGTCTGAATACTTTCCGTACCCACTCTATATATTCTTTTTTGGTCTTATTTTGTGAACAATTCTTTGGCAATATTGTATGTAACCACAATCATGCTAATAAAGTACTTTAAAATTGCAATGTGAAATTGAAATATAAGCATAACTTGATTGTAATTTGTCAATGGAGTCAGTCTTTGGTCTAATATTTGTCTCTCTAAACTGTATAATTGATTTCTCTTTCTGCTCACAAAAAAAGTGTGTTTATGAATTTATTAAATACTCATATAATACATTCAGTGCATCTGTATCACTAAATAAACCCTCTGCTTCATGTCGGTGATGCTGAGTTTTCAATCTGAGCACAAGCGTTTGGTGCAATGTTTTTCTTTCTACATTTTGGTCATTATGTAGTTCTTGGGAAAAATCAAAAGCGAATGTAAGATTTGCTGCGGTGTGACTCCTGATGGGGCCGCTCTCTGTGTCTTTTGAGGTGTTTTTCTGGGGCTATTCATTACAAAATCAGCTTAATGAGAGCAAAGCGCATTAGTGCGGGGGTCCGAGAGCCCAAATGACTGAAAGATGGAGCGATTTGTTGGCTCTTTAGAGAGCGGCTTAAGCGCGGAGGGGCTGTTTGTTCTGATCCGCCGCGCTTCTCTTCTCCAGCCGCCTGGTTTGTGACATTTCCCTCCAAAGGGTTTTTTCCTGCCGGTTTTATTGGCTTGACCTGATTAGCTAATCTGTGCTTTGAATTTCAATCGGTTCTCGGGCTCGACTGTGTGCGCTGGGAACTGCCACATCAAGGATTACCTCATTCAACTGTCCTCAAACACAGATGGCCGAATGTTTAACTAATTGTTAAAAGAGTCGACAAAAGGGAATTTAACCGTGCACACAGTCTTTAAGGTCAATACATACAGAGAAAGAAAGAAAGAAAGAGAAAGAGAGATGCTCCTTTTTCTTGTTTTGCTCTTCTGTCACTCCTCAGACGTGTCATTTTCAGGTGTTGTTGTTGTTTATG